>NW_019646516.1:0-7378 GCF_002806865.2 Cucurbita pepo subsp. pepo
TTACAAACTATGAGTTTTAGGACATAAAACCCAACAGGCTCATCGTAAAACCCCTTCGACAAACCGCCTATAGTAGTTTGCTAATCCTAAGAAGGACCGCACATCGGATACGGAAGTACGGACTTTCCACTCTTGGATAGCTTTTATCTTATCGCTATCCATCCCGATCTGTCCACAACTGATGACATGCCCGAGGAAGTTGATGCATGTCTGTGCGAAGGCACATTTTTCTTTCTCGACTCTTGTGTCGTTGCTCTCTTGAATGGACACTTGGAGTGCAGTGAGAGAGGCCCGATGAGGACAGTAGGACACTTTGTGGGGGGCCTTTACACAATATGCATTGTAAAGGTGTTGTCGGGTGGTTCCTTTGAGGGTAAGGTCCTCGAGATGCCCCCGCTTGGTTGTTCTGAGGAGGTCTATCTGTCCACTCGCTTAGTCTATCGTTACCTCCGTTTGGCCTGTTGAGGCTTCCATTTCGATGACCTGGCGGTTTATATGTTTTGCCCCCAGTGTTCGGGGCCTGTGTTGTTTTTCTTTGGTAACTCGCCTCGTTCCCTTAGTCTAGGAGTCTCTCGGCACTGGCAATTGCAGTAGCTTGGTTTTGGACCTTTTTCTCATGTATTTTTGTTTTGGCCCACGGTTGTAACCCATTATAAAGAAGAACACCTTGTCCTTCTCTGATGTGCCCCTGATATCTAGCATCAGGGTCGAAAATTGTCTGACATAGTCCCTTATGCTTCCAGTTTGCTTTATGGCTATTAGTTTTTCCATTGCTAGATGGTCTACGTTTTCGGGGAGGAATTGGTCCCTCAACTCTCTCTTGAGGTTTTCCCACGAGTCTATGGTGCACAATCCATTCTCGATGTCTTGTACCTTCATACGCCACCAAAGTTTGGCGTTGTCTATGAGATACATCGAGGCTACTGTCACCTTTATATCGCCGGTACAAGCCGGTGTGGCTTTGAAGTACTGTTCGACATCAAAGATGAAGTTCTCCAACTCTTTGGCATCTCGGTTCCCTTTGAAAGGTCTAGGGTCGGGAAACTTCAGTTTGTTGGATCCTGTATTAGTTTGCCCAGCCGAGACGTTCTCCACGGCTTTCATGGTCACCTCGATTCGAGTGCTCATGGTGGACATCTTTTCTTGGATATCATCGATCGTTGTTCTGAATTCGTCAGCTAATCCATTGAACAAACTAATCATTGTATTTTGTAGCATGTCGAACTCTTCGCCACGTCCCTCCTTGTGCGCGACAAAGCTATCGGGGCTACCAGACGGTCTTGGGCTGCTCGTAGGAGCAACTTTTTCTTCGAGTGAGGTCACTCGAAACATCAGTTCTGCGATTGGCAACCCATCCAAGCGGTTACCCATTGCGTCGATCTCTACGACTTTTCCACTCAATTCTTTCACCCGTGCTTCCAGGAAGTGGATGGTGTCAAGGACTTCTTTGAGGAACAACATTTCCTCCTCTATTAAAGTAAGTCGGTCGGCTTGTGATTTGGGTGTCGACTTTATCGTCGACATGTTTTCGGTCTTTGCTATTTCACGGAGCTTACAAAGCTCTGATACCACTTGCCACAATCGCACTTTTAATGGCAGCGGACTTGCGATTGTGCGGCGCTCACTTTCCAACGACAAGTGAGCTAAGCCAATTCGTTCTTGCGTCGCCTACGGCCAAGCGACGTATGCTCGAGCCTCTAGCCTCGGTTTTAAGAGAAGATTTTAGAAAACGAGAGCAGAGAGAGATTTTTGAAAGAGAGATTTTTGAAAAAGACGTTATATAAGCAAGCAAGAGAGAAATAACAACGGCTTACAGTATATAACCTTGGGTAGGGAGAAGTTGACAACTAGTCGTATCCCCCTATAGTACATTTTGAGGCATTTCATGTCTGACAGGCCTAGACATGATATATCTGAAACGTCATACTTCATAGAAATACAAAAGTAAAACACTAGAATATGAAAAGACATAAAGGGTTGAGCTTGTCATGGGCATGCGGCCATGGACAACACGCCTTGGATGAGCATGACCGTGACACTCCTCGCACAAGACCGATGAAGGACCTAGACATACGTGACACCTAGAGTGCTTCTTGCGCAAGATCAATGAAGGACCTAGACATATGTAACACCTAGAGAGCTTCTTGCGCAAGATGAATGAACTAGACACATGTGAACCTAGAACCAAGAAAACATGTGAACCTAGAACCAAGAAAACAAAAAACCCATAGGTTGTGAGCATATTGAGTACTCCTTAAAAGAAGTATTCCTAGATTAGGTGTAGGATGACCTACTAAGCTTGATATAGCAATTTAGCTAGTTTGGGCGACCACGAAGACAATCATAATCACATAGCCTAAGTTTCTAGGTATAGGATGTATTTTTATACTCATTCCATGTTAAGGGAGTCGGAGCTGTCCACTCTTCTTCATTCTTGTTATTTTTACTATTATTTTAATCTTCCTTCTTGTCATTTTTACTATTATTTTAAAGTTACTATTTGATTTATTATTACTATTATTTTAAAGTTACTATTTGATTTATTATTTTAAAGTTACTATTTGATTTGACTCCACAAAGGCTACATTTAAACTACTCTTCCTCAATTTAGAATGGATATTTAAATTTTAAATTCCTTGAGTCTCCAATTTTGCCCAATTTTGCCCTTTTTATCCTTGAGTGAACGTGGCAACATATTATCGAAAATCGGATCGTTACCATCTTAGTTATGTTCCCAATGTCTGGATAGCAAAACAATGTTTTTCAATTTTAAATTCTTCTTGGGAGTAGTTAAACCTCGTTTTCTGTTTATGATTACTTAAATCTACGATAATTTTGAAGGTTAAATGCTTTTAAGTATATTTTTGCTTGAATCAACTATGAAATGTATGTAGTAAATAAAGGATATATACACCAGATTCAAACATACGAAGTTTCGTCCTCTGTATCAAAGGAAGGAAGAAACAACATTTCCTGCCTTATCTGGGAGCTCGAACCAACTTAAAAAACAATTCAAAACATTCATATCAAGTAAAGATGGATGAATCTTTAGAAGATGATTCGAATTCGAAATTCATGTATTTCTAACTATAACCATTCAAAATGAAATTCATGTATTTCTAACTATAACCATTCAAAATACAATTCGACCTCGATCGAACTAGTCTTTTCTCTAGTTCTTAATATTAGAAACTCGCGTTTCCGCTACCCTTTCTATACATAAACTCAATCTCTAATATCAAAACAAAGCTTGGCCTCATCCCAGGGACCATTGATCTCAAACTTGAATTCCTGAATTCGTATAAGCCAATAAGGACAAACAACTGTAACAAAAATCAATAGACTTGCCAATAATATGAAAAACAACTGATGTAGGAAATAAACATACACCAAGGTGACTGTCATCAAACAGAGAGAGAATAAGAGATGCAGATGAACAGAGTACTTCTTAATAGAGTAAGTAACCAAAGGGGCAAAAAGGAAAATTTGTAAGGAGAACAACATTATGGCGAACACGTGTAACCGAGATGGAAGACGTGAAGCAATAAGAACAGAGGCCACAATAGAAGCATTTAAAGAAATGCAACTGGTTAAGCTTGGGTTCTTAAGATTACCTGGAGCTCTAACAGTGGAACCTGAGTAGTCATGTAGGAAGAGATGGAGGATAATAAGTGAAACAGTCAATGCCCAAATGGAATCTGAGCTAATGGATTTAGTAAGAGTTTGGTAGATGGGAGCCAAGACATACAACCCAGTTGTGAAAAATGATATATTGAGAAAATAGTGGAGGAGAAGGTTCAATGAGAGTGTTTCTTCAGTGAAAAGAAGAATTAGAAATCCAGAAGCTAGAAGACTAATGTCAAGAAATAAGAGGGAATTCTCGTCGAGAGTCGATCTAAGTGTGTATGTCCAAACCAGACCAACAAGGGCGACGATGCATAGATATTCAGAAATGGAAACAGAGTCCAACATCACCTTTAGGATATCTCTCTTGACGACATTGGCATTCATGACGATATCTTCAAGAAAAGACTCGTCGGTGTGGTTGTCATCGAACCCGGGTTGCATACCTCCATATGCCACTTTTCTCCACTTGGGTTGAGTGTTATAGTTGCCTTCATTGGTGCTAGAATCCATTGCAAACCAAATGACCTGCTAATATTAGGAGAGTTTGAATTACAGTTTCCAAAAACAAATGAAAGTACAATCCCATAAACTAAAACATCAGCTGCCATAAGATATTCAATGGTGTTTAAGATCCAGATCATGTTTTCTTTCGTCAATGCGAATTGGGGATGTTTTTTTCTGAACCCTTTTGGCCTTTTATCGACTCCTTGTCGCATATATTTCATATGATCAATGGAATATGCTTATCAAAAAATAAATCCAATATTAACTACCATTTGTGTGCAACTAGTCTCAAAATACTTCAATGTAGAAAACCATATCTAAACGGGTTTCTGCAGGGTGTGAAGCCAAACGATCAACCTTTCAAAATTTGGTCCCATGAGTTTCCCAAAGTCTAACTCCTTTCTTAGCACCCTACACAGATGAAGATATCCTCTCATTTGATTCCCTCCCCAGCCTAGCTATTCATGGCAGCGAAGGCCACAATGGGCACAAACCACATGAATTAATGAGATAAGCGAACAAAAGCTTGGGCATTTGATATGAATCCAACCATTGATCCTTTGCATATACCCGAAAGAGCGATTCCAAGAAGCAGAGTAAAGAAGATTCAAGAGACCTTTACAATACATCTTCAAAGGCTCGCTAATGTAAGTTAAAACAAACATTTTTTTAGCCAAAAAAATCTTTATAATATTAGTATATCAAATCAAGAAAAGAATGGAGTGGCAATAAACACCACTTGACATTGAATAGTGATTTGAAGACTTTTTGTCTAGTTGAACTGATACCAATCAAGACTATTTATGTCTGTCTTATTTCCTTCAATTTTTATCTAATAGCCTTGACGGGTAGTTGGTAGTTGACCAATATGTTTGGATTATGTTTTTAGCCAATTTAAAGTCATGCAATATTCAAGTTTAAAAATCATATTTGAATACAAAAATCTTGTATCTCTGGATTTCAAATCTTGATTTAGGTTTGAAGTTAAACCGATTCATTGGATTAGTTTTGATCAAGCTAATTCTGGGTGAGTCGTCTCGAGATCTAAGAGTGGCCATCATCCTTCTAACTAGCTCTTAGTTGGAATCATTCGTTAAGTTAGCTGTGAAGGTTTGCAAGGATCCTAGAGTCTCGGGATCTAAGAGTGACCAACATCCTTCTGACTAGCTCTTAGTTGGAATCATTCGTTAAGTTAACTATGAAGGTTTACAAGGATCCTAGAAGGACCTCTAGCTTTACAAATCTAGCAATTGTTGGCGCTATCAGCGTTACAATACCATATTAGCATGAGGACCAAAGACACAAATTACTCAAAGGAAATGCAGGTGTATTCCAACTAATCAAATTTAACACTTAACTTTCAGTGCATAACTTTAAATCGAAATATAAGAAAGTGAGTACTTTAGAGTTAAAAGTTCAGAGGAATTGACATCAGTACTAGATGAATGGGACGCAAGATTACAAACATTAAATGAAACTTTCTTCCATTGGTACTATATAAAATGCAAAGAGAACCCAGCAAATCAGTAAGATAGATAAACTTCACAGTTTACAATAACCAAAAATAGGTTTTATCAACCTTAATCGATCCCCCCCTTCACAATTTGCACAATACAACAATTTATGTTTATAAGAATCTTCATACAAGTTGTCAACTACGAGCATAGAGAATCAGTTCATTCATCACAAACAAAATTGAAACCAGAAAAAGAAAAACAAATTAAGATTTACTCAGCTTCCATGAACTTATTTTTTTCAAATATGAAACATCCTTCATTAAGGTAGATGGAACTGAAATCAAACGAGAACCGACTCCAAACCAGTAGCATTCAACGATTATGAGTGTTTTTGAAGTAAGATTTCAATTCTTAATCTGAATCTGGATAAGGCATCGTCAAACACATAAATTAAACTGAGACAGGACGCTGCAGACCAAACTAGAGAACAAATAGACGTCGAACTTCAAAAAGAAAGAAACTAACCTGTTATTTGTGCTCTCTTTTCAAACATTAATTCCTTCAAACACCGTCTGGTGTGTTCGAGATTGAGGGAGGCCAAGCATTGTGCGTTCAGACAGATCGCAATTGAAGAGGAAGGAAAAATGTGGGGTGGTCGAAAGAGGGAAAGATTGGATTAGAATTGAGATGAACCCTCGACGGAGAGATTGAATCAGGTGGAGGGGCGGCGGAAGAAGAGGGGATTGGCGTGAGGTTGCGACGGAGAGAAGAAAAAAATCACAGCGGCGAGACGGTAGGGGAGTGCGCCTGCGGCAAAGATCTGAGGCGGAGAAATGTAAGCTCTAATTAGACTTTAAATAACAAAATTTCTAACCTTTATTCAATATTTCATTTTACCAATTTTATCAACAAAATTTTAAATATTTCCATAAATCTTTATTTTTAATAATATTAAATTTTAAATAATTTGGTCCACCTCAAACATATCTGCTTAAAAGTTCAGGTTAGTTGGATTGGTAATCCAACCGACAAACATATCGGGTTAAAAGTTCAGGTTAGTTGGATTGGTAATCCAACTGAAATTGTTTTATAATCCCTCTATTTTCAGAGTTTGTTCAATTTTAGGTTGTTAAAAAAATTTAATTTAAAAAAAATTATTTATCCCGAGACATAGTCATTCAATAACAACCAAAAATTAATTTAATTATAAATATGAATATTAGGGTATATTTAACAATCCCACAAAATTTTCAAGTTTAAAAATTTTAAATACGAAATAATAGATTGATTTGGTAAAGAAAGAAAAAGGAGAGTAAATATGTCGAGATATTCCTTTACCTCAATAATTGGACTATAAGGTGGTTGATCTTTGCGGTCATTTTGTTGTAATTCATATCATGAAGATGATGAATCTGAAGTTGAATTGGAACTTAAAGAGAAAATTTAGACTGATACAAAGAATAATCAGTAACTCCAGTCTAGGCCAATCAAGTAAGTGCTCTGGTCTGGTTGGAAGAATTCTTTTATGTATGATGACACATGTCCAATGACCTTGCACATATTATGTGTGTGATATGCCTTGTGATGTGATGTGATGTGATATTATGGATGTGTTGTTATATGATATGTCAAATGATATAACGATATGAACGAAATGTTATGTCATGTCACAATAAACTATGTAATGTATGAGATGCCATGATGCACTATGATTATGTTTTTTTTTTTTTTTTTTTTTTTTTTTTTTTTTTTTTTTTTTTTTTTTTTTTTTTTTTTTTTTTTTTTTTTTT
>NW_019646516.1:7417-59839 GCF_002806865.2 Cucurbita pepo subsp. pepo
TTTTTTTTTTTTTTTTTTTTTTTTTTTTTTTTTTCAGGTAATGAGAAAGCATCCTTACAAGGATGACGGTGAATGTATAAATGACCATGGAAGTTAAGATAGAACAGTAGTATGCATTGTTTTTAGTTAGTAGTTTTATATGTGGCTTTTCATTTTCGTACTCAAAGATTACGTTAAGGTTTTGTTTTTATGATGTTGTTATTTCTATTTCTCGATTTTAACTAAACGTACAAGTCCATGACTTCGTCTAAAATGTTTTTATTTAAAGTTCTGCATATATTATTAAAACCGTGCATGGATGACAGTGAATGTTGGATGGTCATGGAAGTTGAGATGAGACAATAGTATGCATTGTTTTTGTACTCAAACACTATGTAAGGGTTTTATTTTGACTATGTGATAAGGGCCAACAATGCTCAATTTTGCAAAGCTAGAGGTCCTTCTAGAATCCTTGCAAACTTTCACATATAAAGCTAACTTATCGAATTGATTCTAACCGAGAGTTGGTTAGAAAATGGATAACTCTTAGATCGAATTTGAAATCTATGATAGTCACTCTTAGATTTCAAGATAACTCACTCTAGAATTAGCTTGATCAAAACTAATTCGATGAATCGGTTTAAACATCAAACCTAAAGCTAGGTTTGAAGAAGAATAACACCAAAAAGGTATCAAAAAAATACAACGGTTTTGTTTGTATTCAACCATGATTCTCAAGCATGAATATTACATGCCTTTAAATAGGCCAAAAAGATAATCCATGATGAAGTTCATCCACCAACTACAACTACAACTACCAATAAAAGCTAGTAAATACAAATGAAAGAAAATAAGACACGACATAAATTGTCTTAATTAGTAGTTCAACTACCAATGGTAAAAGTCTTCTAATCACTTTTCAATATCAAGCGGAGTTTATTGTCACTCAATTATTTTCTTGATTTGATATACTAATGCTATAAAGATTTTTGGGCTCAAAAGTATCTGTTTCAATTTGTACATTATTTAGCCTTTGAAGATGCAATGTATAAGCATTTTGAAGCTTCTTAACCTTACTTCTTGTAATCGGTCCTTCGAGTACATGCAAATGATTAGTAGTTGAATTCATATCACGATTATATTTTTATTTCTTGTTTTCAACTAAACGAATAAGTCCATGACTTCGTTTAAAACACTTTATTTAAATTTCCGCATATGTTAACATAAAGGCAGGTATGTAGTGACGTCTCTAATTTAGACAAGAAAATTAGAGGCATTACAAATACAAATTATTCTATAACATATGATTCATGATCGAGTTCTAACAGGAATAGAAATGGTGCATTAGCACCTTATAAATTATTTCCTTTTTAATATTAATTTTGAAAATTCAATACTTTTTGTAAAAATATTTTTATACTTTTAAAAAAAATAAATTTTATGTATTTTATGTTCTTATAAAAGTCGAAGAGTATTAAGGAAACTTTTTCTATAAAAAACTATTTTTAAAATAATTTTAAAAATTGAATGGTATTTTTGAAACAAAATATAACTTTTTTTTAAACGTTGGAAGGTGTTTTTGACGGTTTTTAAAAATTGGACTAAAAAAAGTTTTGAAAATTAAAAAAATAATAAAATGATGAGATTTTTGTATTTTGAAGGGTCAGGATTTGACGGAAGCACGTGGCAATCGGGGATGGAAAGAGGGGTTGGGTAAAAGGGCATGTGTTTTTGTTAAGTTGGAACGAACCCAAAAGGCATTTTAGAGGGAAGGAGGGAAGGAGGGAAGGAGGGAAGGAGGGAGATAAGGATTTCCCAATTTTAATTTTTCCCCCAAAACGGATCAGCGCCACGATCCCACCAGAGCTTGATCCATGGAGGGTGTTGGTGCCCGTCTCGGCCGTTCTTCAACTCGCTACGGACCCGCCACCGTCTTCACCGGTCCCGTCAGGAAGTGGAAGAAGAAATGGGTTCACGTTGCGCCCTCTACCGCTGCTTCCAACAACCATTCTCACTCTCAGCGCCACACTACCCCCACTAATGTAACCACCAATGCCACTGCCAATCCTACTAATAACGCTTCCCATCTTTTGCTTTACAAATGGACGCCTATTACTCAGAGTCTCAACAATGGCAACAACGATGACAAGAACGCCGGCAAAGACGACACCCCTACGGTGACGGAGGAGCCTCCTCGCCGGAAATTCAAATACATTCCGGTAACAGCTTTTTATTTTCTACTTCGATTATCTGGGTTTGTTGAATTTGAAATTCTAAATACTTTCCGGTAGATTTGTTGGTTCTAATGATTTGAAGTTTCAAATATGTTGGTTTGAATGTGGACCTGTGTCTTGTAGGAGATTTTTCCAGCTACACCTTAGCTTTTACATACTAATTTGCGTATGCCCTACTATTTAGGCGTAACGCTAGAGCTTGCTCCTGTTTGGGCCTTCTGGTTGTAAAATGTCTAAAGCGTCCTTTCTCATGGAAAAAAAAAAGCCTTTCTTCTGAGTGTGATAGATCAATATCTTCCACTTGATCCTTGGAGGATATCTTGGTTATTTTCTCTAGTAAGACAATGGGGTTTTCCATATTATACTGTAGTATGATATTGCCTAGTTTAGATTTAAGCTTCATAGTTTTGCCTTTTGTTTTACCTTACAATGATTGTTTTGCTTAATTGAAGATTTAGTTACGATTAGAAAAAATTCTACCTATACCCATGGATCCCTTATTCCTTCCATTGGAAGTATTAATCCAATTCAATAAAATTGTGTTTCGTAATTTCGTGATACAATTTTTTCCATTTCGAACTTATTTTTGGATACAAATCACCCGAGAATTGAGAGTTCCTATCGTAATGCACGACTAATTAACAAGTGGATTCATTGCAAATACTAGCTTGACTCATTATTGCCGAGATAAGAGTATTGTAACAATGGAGATCTTGTCATATTTTCCCTACTTCCAACAAGTACAATATCATATTAGAGTCCTTAATTATCCTTCCTTTGGACAAAAAACCTTTGAACCTCTCCTGTTTAATCTTATCCAAGTCAAATTTTCTTCTTTGTAGTACCTTTTGTCTGATAGGGCTAAACTGCATATCAAATTGTGGCATAACTGAAGCGTATTGCTCATTGTGGCACCCTTAATAATCCTTCCAGCAAACAAAACTCTATTGAGGCTCTCTCTTACAATCTTTCTATTAAAGCATGTTGCCTATAATATTTGGATCACATTGCCAAGACAACTGGGGCCGTAATTTTTGTTGGCCTTCTAAGGATTTATGTACAATTCCATGTAACTATGCTTTTGAGGCTCAACACTTTTTTATTTTGAACTCGAGGATTTTGTTGATAGGACCAAGTTTGGATCATAGCTCTAAAGATGTGTTTTAGGATTTTGAGGCTCAACACTTTGTTATTTTGAACTCGAGGATTTTGTTGATAGGACCAAGTTTGGAGCATAGTTCTGAGGACATGTTTTAGGATAACATGCCTCTACGATTTATATTTTAACTTTTGGGTCTAAGTTCACATGATTTTGCTTTTACATTCATGCCAAAGGCCTTATATAAATGGAAATGTTGTCCTTATTTATATAGTAGGAAATTTTACCATTTCTAATTTATGTGAGACTATGTTCACATCCCCAACATTCTCTAATTGCGTGAGTTCGCTCAGCTGATTAAGGTATCATAACCTTGACCAAAAAATTAGATGTTCAAATCCTCACATTGCATATTGTTGAACTAAAAAAACGTTATTGCCTGTTTTAAGATTATGCCTTTAGTTTGCTCCAAGTTTTAGAGGTAGTTAAGAATCTTTTAATAGGGGAGGGAGAGGGTCTCAACTAGTTAACCGAGATATTATGTTGTGTCTAAGCTTTGTGACAAGGGTGGGTTCGGCTTTGGGAACTTGATTAAAAGAAATGTCACTTCAGCGAAGTAGCTTTAGTTGTTCCCTCTCTAGAATTGGATACTTCATCATAAGATTATCGTGAGTAGACGGAACATTTCTTCTTTTGTGAACAATAACTCTCAGGAGTCTCTGGAAAGTCATTTCTCATCTAAAAAACTTCAGCAAGTTCTCCTTTGGAGATGAGTCTTGTTTTTAATTTTGGGAAGATCATTGAAGTGTAGTGAAGCCCTCTGTAGCCTTTTTCCTTTACCTTAGAAGCCTTTCTTTGCAGAAAGATTCCTTTCCTAATTCTGTCCGGTCGTGGGATGACAACCTTCCTTCCCGTTCTCATAACTTCCATTTTAAAGATACTTTCGACCTTAAGTTCACATACTAATCTTCATTATTATTGTTGCATGGCACCCACCTTTCTCCAAATTTTGGTGACACTGTACTTGAAACGTTGAGGGACTTCTTGTAAATCTTTTATGCATGATTGATTGCTCATCTCTCCTTTCTTTGCCAAACTTCTAAGTTCTTATGAAGTAATTTTTTTCTCCTGGCTGGTTGCGTCGGGAAACGTCAAAACCATGGATTTTATTTAAATATCTTTGTCTCTTTTAGGCCTTAAGTGTTGTGCTTTGTATTAGGGAATATTAGAAGATCTAAATCATATTTTGTGCAGATATTATTTTGCTTTGAGAATTTGTTATAAGATTTCCTGAGATTTTGGTGTTAAGTTTTCCTCTAGGACTGGTTGTTGGGGTATGGTACATGAGGTTATTCTTTACCCTCTTAACAATTGAGTGCATTTTATGTGACTGGTGTTGTTTTTTGTGATCTAGAATTTAGAAACAGAAAATTGTAGCCTTTTACTGTAATAATTTTTGTTTCTGTCTTTTATTTTGCTCCAACACTTTAGGCTCTAAAAGAAAAGGCCATAAACCACGCATGTGATAATACCCCACTCAAACAACCAGTCATAATAGAAAGAAAGTGGAAACTGAGTCTTATTGCCTAAATATACCTTTTGAAGCTCAAATTTTACCTCTTGATCTTCTATTAAAAAAATTGGTTGTCGATAAACATCCACCTTATGGTAGGCAGTTTCAAGTTCAAGACCTTTTCCAGTGAAATCCGCATAAAGAAAAGCCAAATCCACCTTATGTTATTCTGTCTCAAGTTCTAGCATACAAAGCTCTCTTTATCGTTCATTTTTCCTCCATTATCTATTTGTTCATTGACAATTAGAATAAGATCCAAGGTTTGACAATCTTTGGTGAAAGCCAATCATATCGGAGTACAAGATCTGTTTAACCTTTCTGTGAAAAATTTCTCGATCACCTTGTATAGACTCATAATGAGGCTTATCAAGCTATACTTTCCATTCCTAATGTATTAGTAACATAAAAAGAATTTGAATGAAGTCCTGGAACACCTTTTCAGTTCCAACACTAGAAAATTCTTAAACCATTTCCCCGGGAGACGTGGTTCCACTGCATCTACTCGATAAAATCTAGTGTTCCCTTGGGATTTGGGAATTCAACTTTGTGATAAAATCGATGATTCATGCATATTGTCTTATTAGAAGTTCTATAATCATGGAATTCCCTTTAACTTGCCACTAATTTTTGAAAGAAACTAGATCTCAATTTTGATGGAATTTCACTTTCTACATGTTGGTTGTTATCTAGCATATCAACATATCTAGCTTCTGAAATCTCAATTGGTTGTTATCTTTCTACATGTTGATATGCATATACTTCTCTAGTTACCCTTTCAATTTCTCTTTCAAAATTTTCAACATATACATATGCTTGGATCCTATACAGAACTTGTTGAGACTCGTTATGCATTTGGATAACTTATAATAAAGAATAAAAGCTTGCTGAAACAAGTACAAGGAATCCATGCATACAGGGTTTTATAGGTTGAAAGTTACAAGGGTATCTAACTAAGCGAATGAAGTCATTTTCAGCTAACTTTATTATAAGCTGTTTTCAATGAATACTACATCAGTTGCACCCTTTTAGAATAACTTTGTTCACAAGTTCTTTTGCACTCCCGAGGATAACATCCAAGGAAAATTTTCACGCTGAAGCTATTAGATATTTGAAGATTGATAGGTAGATCAATTAGATCGGCAATAGTCCCAAGCTTCTTAAGAATTCAACATGGTCAATTTTCTTATTTTTAAGCTTGTCATAGGTACCTAGTTGAAGATGGTTGTTTTTAATGTATCATAAGGAGACCCCTTTTATAAAACCCATTTTTATGGTGTATTAGAATTTTTTGTGTAGCGTGTGATAGCTTTATTAAGATTTTTTATTACCTTGAAGTCAATTTTGGATATATGTCATGCCTTTTTTTTCATCTTTTGTACTAACATTAGCGGTGCTAAAATCAAATTAAATGTAAACTGTTGAGATTTAGCATAAAGGTTTACTGTGACGTATTTTCAAATGCTATCAAGTATCGATAAGTGGGCGTAGAACAATGTTCTTTTATTCTTATTCACCATTGGAAATTTGGCAAATAGGGGATTGTTGAATATTATATTATAATCCAATATTCTGATTTTGTCACTGAAACTAAGAATGGTTTAGTTTACAAGTCTTACTGCAGCCATGCCAAAATGTCCTATGATACCACTGCGAGTACAGTGAAAGCCAGTTCAGTTGGTTAACTTTGAAGGTCAAATCAAAATTGAACTGTAAAATAGAAAATTGGCATTCCTTGGGACTCATCTTGCTATGCCTTGGCCCTTAAAGTATAACAATTTTCTTATAAGTTTAATTCAGTGTTGTAAATCCATGGTAGCTTGTTTGGAAGTTACTTGGGATCGATCATCCACGTTCTAAAGAAGAGTTTGTACATTTGAGTTCTCTGTATAAGCTTTTGTAGACAGATTTCCTTTGGTTATTTATGCCAATGCTTGTCTCGAATATCCTTCAAGAAACTCCTTGATGGAAAATTTGCAAATAGTGATGGTGCATTGGTGGTAGGGATTTTTGTCTTGCTGGATAAACTGCTCTTGCCCATCCAATCAAGTTTATATGTTTTTTTATTCCTATATGAATTAACTGTTTATTAAAACTTCACTTGTAAGTAGGATATGACAAGCTGCATCCTGTCTTAGATAGATACCACATATAATGTTTGTCCTTGGTGGGCTGTGAAGTGAGCATCTCCCTACATCGTACCTTATTCTGGTTGGGTGGCAGATGATGGTTAATTTGGTGGAGCTAAGTGACCTAGGGATTGAGAATTTGAGTTCGCATATTGAGGCTCTGTTGGCTAAATTACTATGGCATTTCTTCTTGGAGTCTGATGTATTAGGACACAAAGTGACTGTGAGTAGACATGACCCACGCCTATTTGGGTGGGTGGTGCCAAAAGGCCCGACAAAAACTTTAGGAAAGTTGTTGCCTTCGGTCTCCCCTCTTTTTCTCTTTTTGTTAAATGTTCTGCTGGGGACAGTTCGAGTGTTGTTCTTGCAATTATGTCATCGATCAAGTAAGAAGTTGCATTACATGGCTTCCATTTTACCTTTCCCTAATCCTTCCTCGTCGTTATCTTTGGGTTTCTAACACTCTTCTTTGTACAGATAGGTGTTAGATGTGGTGAGTCTTCTTTCTATCCTCTGGGATAAGCTTGTGATTTGGAAGAGAAGAGACTTTAGATTTTAGACCCTTGATGCTAGGAGGGGCTTCTCGTGTTTTTTTCTTTTTTTCCACTTGTTGGTTGTCCCTTCCCTGCCCCACACTTGCCTGGTAGGTAGAAACAATTGCGTGACAGATTTAACATAGGAGAGTTGGACACTTCAGACTGTGTTCCGACATTCTTACTTAGTGTTGTTTCTGCAATGGTGTGTTCTTTGTAGGAGGCCGGCGGAGGATCTCTATCACTTATTGTGGGGCTGTCTGTAAATGAGGAGAGAGAAGACCAGTTGTACCAACAATTTTTGGGTAAGAAAAAAAGAGGAATAGGAAAGGGCAGAAAGGGGTAGGTCTGTCACCTACCCGATTTCTTCTTAATTTCGGTTGGTGAGAGGCCAAGGTGTTTAAATCAGAGGGGGGTTTGAAGGGAGGGAGTGTAAATGTCTTTATTGGAGTCAAGGCAACGCTATGGGAGAAATTCCAACAAAGAAGCTCACAACGTTAAGGATCCACCATTGCAGCCACGGTGCACGTCGGGGAGAAACGCGATGCCATAAGCTTGCAAGGACGACTGTTGCTCGTAAACAAAGCCGGACGGCCAGGGGCCGAAGTAGAGGAAAGAAGGATCGTGAGCAAGGGGCGAAGAAATTTAATAAGAGGAAATCGTGGTTCTTTGCAATAGCGAAAGGGAGGAAGAGAGTTACGAGGAAAAAGGAAAAGGCGTGACCCGACCCGTGATACCGAAATCGCCTTCGATCGGGCTTGCTAGCACCCCGACCTGCCTTTCTTTGACCCAAGCTAACTCGACGGGTGCTGAATCGAACCGCTTAATTAAACCCCCGACCCATCTAGTTGACTCCAACCCGCTACCCAGAGCCGACTCGAGGGTAAACATGACCGAGGATCCAGAGACCCAATTCTCGCAAATTGCACTATTTTGACTCAATTTCTACCCCAATTCCTATGGTGGTTATGTGGTGGTTATGATATCTTTTATTAATATAGGACCTAGTTGAGGATTTTTGAAGGAATTAGAAACTCTTGAAGACTCGAAACAAGCTCGAGAAGTTTACAACCAAGTGAGTAACCACATGGAGCAAGTTTTTAAGAAATGCTTGTAGGAGTCGATTTGAAATGTGGGGGCAAATAATCTAGTACCATATTTAGGGATTGGTTAGGTGTAGTTCCATGAGAATTGTACTTCGATGATGGAAATGGTTAAACCTTGGTGATAGTTACGGTTATATAGCTTTCGTTTGCATGAATGTGAAATCTCTGATAGGCGTTTGGATTTATATACTTCTTAATATGTCAAGGTAGATGGTTATTATTTAATTAGCACAATGAGCATGTTGTATGTCTTATTCATTGTTATACATTGATTTGGGGTTTGGATAGTCCAATATTGCCTAGTTGTGTGTTGGTCAAATTGCTATGTGCTAGAGAATGCGAATTGGGCATTTCAAAGATTATGAGCACAGTTGTCACTCATAGAGGATATGAGTAGCCATAGCGATACTCAATTTGCATGCTTTAGCACATAGCAATTGGACCAACACACAACTGGGCAATAGTGGGCTATCCAAACCCCAAATCATTGTATAACAATATGTGGTTACTTACTTGGTTGTAGACTTCTCGAGCTTGTTTCGGGTCTTCAAGAGTTTTCAATTCCTTAAAAAATCCTCAGTTAGGTTCTATAATAAGAAAATATATCATAACCATAGAAATTGGGGTAGAAATCGAGTCAAAATGGTGCAATTTGCAAGAATTGGGTCTCTGGATCCTGGGTCATGCTCACCTTCGGGTCTAGGTGCGGGTCAAAGTCAACTAGATGGGTCGGGGGTTTAACTAAGCGGTTCGATTCAGCACCCGTCGGGTAAGCTTGGGTTGGAGAAAGGCGGGTCGGGCGCTATCGCTCGATTGAAGGCGGTTTCGGTAGCACGGGTCGGGTCGCGCCTTTTCCTTCTTCTTCATGACTCTCTTCCTCCATTTTGCTGTTGCAGAGAACCACGATTTCCTCTTCTTAAATTTCTTCGTCCTTTTCTCACGATCCTTTTTTCCTCTACTTGGGCCCCTAGTTGTCTGACTTTGTTTACGAGCAACGGTCGTCCTTGCAAGCTTATGGCCTCGCCATGGTGGATCCTTAACGTTGTGAGCTCCTTTGTCGGAATTTCTCCCGTGACGTTGCCTTGACTCCAATAAAACACCTGACGTTTACACTTCCTTCCTTCGAACCCCCTCCCTCTGATTTAAACACCTTGGCCTCTCACCAACCGAAATTAAGAGGAAATCGGGGTAGGTGGCAGACCTACCCCCTTCTGCCCCTTTCCTATTCCTTTTTTTTTTCTCTTTTTTTTTTCCTCCTCTTTACCCAAAAAGGGTTGTACAGCTGGCCTTCTCTCTCCTCATTTATTGTCAGCTGTACGGGTTATTACACTCGGCCTCTTTTGGCATAGTGGCTAAAGTCGTTTAGGTTTCGCTTGGCTTGGAATAAGGATTGTTATTTTGGGGTGGAGTTGGTGCTTCTAAGACAGTCTTGTGGCGTGCTAATTTCTTTGCCATTTTGTAGGGTATTTAGCTTGAGTGTTATAATGGATTTTGAGTGAAGTGGAGAGATTGTGTGGTGAGGGTTTGGGAAGTTGCGAGATTTATTGCATTGGTATTTTGAAAAAATGTGGCACCAAAAGGGCTTCTGCTTTAAGATAGATCCTGTGAAAAGGTCAGGAAGGATGGGGAAAATTTTCTTAGCTCTTATGGAAGAGAAAAAAAATTAGGTTAAATTACAAATTTAGAAAATTAGAAGTGGAGGAAGTTGAATGTAGTCCTTATGGTTTTAAATGTTCGAATCAGTCCTTATGGTTTATAAGGATATTGGTAGTCATTTGGTCGATTGGAAGGTCGTCTCTCGTCCTTGGTAGAAATCAAGAGGATACTGGGTGTTCATATGGATACTCGTAGTAATTAGGCCATTTTGAAGCTCTTATTTCTAGAGGTTGTAAAGATTATCAAATGTTGTTGATACTCGTTTGAATAATATCCTCGGTATTTATTGTATTCAGAACAAGAGGAGAGTTTAATGGACCTAATGGTAGGTAGCTTTAGAAGCCTTTGGTTTCTGTTCTTAAACTCGTCCATTTTAGGTTGGTGATTAGTACTTCTTTTTAGGAGCCTATTGAGTATTCATATCAGTGATTCTAGGCTAGTTTAATGGACCTAATTAGCATGTCTTCGTGTCCGTGTCATGTAGTATCCTTGTTGTGTATTCATGTAACGGCCCAAGCTCACCATTAGCAGATATTGTCCTCTTTGGACTTTCTCTTTTGGGCTACCCCTCAAGTTTTTTAAAACGTGTCTTTTAGGGAGAGGTTTCCGCACCCTTATAAAGAATGCTTTGTTCTCTTCTCCAATCGATGTGAGAGTCTCCAATCCACCCCCTTTCGGGGCCAGCGTCCTTGCTGACAAACCGCCTCGTGTCTACCTCCCTTTGGGGCTCAGCCTCCTCGCTGGCACACCGCCTCGTGTCCACTCCCCTTCGGCGCTCAACCTCCTCGCTGGCACATCGCCTCGTGTCCACCCCCTTCGAGGCTCAGCTTCCTCGCTGGCTCATTGCCCGGTGTCTGGATCTGATACCATTTGTAACGGCCCAAGCCCACCGTTAGCCGATGTTGTCCTCTTTGGTTTCCCCTCAAGGTTTTTAAAACGCGTCTGCATGGGAGAGGTTTCCACACCCTTATAAAGAATGTTTTGTTCTCCCCAACCGATGCGAGATCTCATAATTCATATCCGTGCTTCTAGGCTAGGTTTCCAACAGGCAACTCAACTAACAGTTAGACTTGATAGATGGACGACCTTTTGATGAAATTCTTTTTCAGTAGACTTGGTAGTGGAGAGGGTGTTCTCAATACTCATGTGTAAGGCAATTTGGGAAGGCCAGTTACCTAAAAGAATGCACAGCCTACATATGGCCATTCTTGTTTAAATATACTATAGATGTGAATAATTCCGAGTAATTAATAAGACGACTTTCCCCTTTATGATTAAGACCGCCCCATATTGAGCTTCTTTTTAAATTTTCTTCTTCATTTAATTAGCGACCCTATGAAGGATCTTAAAAAGGGAAAAGTGGTTTGAGAGTGACAGGACTGCCTGATGAATACAAAACTTTTGAAAGTACGTTGGCTGTGTTTATTTGCTTTATGTTGCTTTAATGAACTCGGTTAATGAACAGATACTTTGTTGACACTTGCAATGATCGTAGTTTTTTAATGCTGTTAAAAAGTATGTCCTATCAAAAAAGGGTGCTTGTTTTAGAGGGATATTGCTATAGTGAGAACTCGGTTAATAAACAGAAACTTTGTTAACACTTGCGTTGATTGTAGCTTTGTATTGCTGTTATTAACTCTGCTGAAACAAGCACAGTTCTTGTTTTAATAGGACACCATTTTAATGGCACTGTTTACATGTCATATATGTTGCAATGTTATACAATACTCCTTTTTTCTATCCCAATATTCAACATTTCTCCTTGTCAGTTAACGTTGTGTGTGGCCTATTGATCCATTTGGTATCACCACATGTACGACTTGTTTGGTTGGTTTCCTTCCCGCTTTCCGCCATTCTTCTATTGTTCTCCAAACTTTAGAAGTTGAAGTCTCAAAGAAGATGCAGGTCTTTTCTTGGGTTGTTGTCCTTGGGATCTATTCTAAGAATACTGTGATGTCCCACATTGGTTGGGGAGGAGAACAAAACACCCTTTATAAGGGTGTGGAAACCTTCCTCTAGTATACGCGTTTTAAAGTCTTGAGGGGAAGCCCGAAAGGAAAAGCCCAAAGAGGACAATATTTGCTAGCGATGGGTCTGGGCCGTTACATGAACTTTGTTAAAAGAGCCTTGCTAATGCTAATTAGTGTATCTTGGGTAAATGTGTTGATGAAGATTTGAATGGCTTCGTTCTTTAGACTTTGTGGTTGGCATTATGGTGTCTCTTTCGAAAGTGATATGAACCAAGACATCAATCAAGCAATATAAACTTCAAGGAAAATGTGAAGAAAATGTTGTCAAAATTGTTAAGAGATCTTTCAATTCATGCCAGGTTGAAGAAGAATGAAGTTACATTATTATAAATTTTAGGTGGATCATTATTTGGAGTTATGATGTTTCATTAATGCATTTTAGTACTTTTTATTTACTTTAGGTTACGTTTACACTTATGACCATAAATTATGAATATTACAACTTTTGAAATGCCTAATGAAAAATCAAGGATTTCATTTTGAGGCTATTTCATTTGCAGATTGCTGTATTAGAGGAACAGAAAAACGAGGCTGCAGAAAATGAAGCTGCTGACAAAGTTGAATATGAAGCTAACAAATCAAATGATGTTGAACCAGGAAGTGCAGTGGCGAGTGCCAAGGGCGAGCTTCAAGACGAGAAACCAGATATTAACGATGTCCCAATGGACGAAAGTCAGGTAATTTATTTTTCGTCATAAACATGTTAACCTGCAACCTTCGAGATGAAACCGGTTCAACGGTTCACCTCTTGATTTCATGTCTCAGGACAACGACCATGTAGTGCGCCAAGATTTGAACGAAAGTACTTTGGATTTAAGTCTGAACTTGAATGCTCTCAACGACGATGGCGAAGCTGGTTCGAAAGCTGATCACATTAGAGATGGCAAGAGGAAGGGCTAACCTTTAGAACCAGCTGCAGTTTCGTGCTTACAAATTCAATTCTCTTGTTGGGAACTGAGTTACTTGACATCCCACATCTCTGCTAATCCTGGAAGTATATGGTTCTTCAATACTAGTATGATATGATTGCTTATTTGAGCTAATTTTGATTTGTTCACAGAAAAAAGATAAACAGTACCATATTTTATCTTTGAAATTCGATATCGATGTTTGAAGCTGTATCGAGAGTCGAGGGAATCGTGTACGATTATCCACCGAGGATTTAGCTTTATTTGGTTTCTTTCATGATTATCTAATGGACCCTAAGAGTTAAGAAAGCCTTACTATTTCGATCAAACATTTGACGTTTTTTTCTTTTCATATCTCTTCCTACCATGTCTATGTTTCACTCGTCAAGACGTTATTAATGCACGATTTCCACAACTCATCTATTTAGAAGCCGAGAATCCCACATTGGTTGGAGAGAACGAAACACCCTTTATAACGGTGTGGAAACCTTTCTCTAGCAGACACGTTTTAAAGCATGAGAGGGAAAGCCCAAAAAGAACAATATCTGCTAGCGGTGAATTTGGGCCATTACAGTTTCATAGAAGGTGTTGCAAATCAGGATCTTGTTTATTTTTTCGAACAGTTTCAAGCTTAGTTTCATGGCTACAAAAGTTTCATAGAAGGTGTTGCAAATCAGGATCTTGTTTATTTTTTCGAACAGTTTCAAGCTTAGTTTCATGGCTACAAAAGTAAAACAAAGGATAAAGGATATGAATCGATTCGTAATAAAAAAAGAAATTCATGGAGCTTTTGCTAGGTAAGATTTGGAGGGGGGCAACACATGGACGTGAGGGAAATTCAGGTGATCACAGAGGCAAATAATGTAATATTTGGTCATCATTCTTCGACAGCAGCCACTTCCTCCTTTGAGAAATAATCGTGCCTGGAACATTTACAAATGAAATGTTGAATTAGTCGGCCATCTACGATGACAAAATGAAGAACTATGCAAAGTTTAAGGTAATAATAATCTTGGCATGTTGTTTATGTCCCACAAGGACCATGCAGTAATTTTTTTTCTTTACGAGCCTAGGGAAGCGAGGACTTACTGTATTTTTCTTGTCAATTGGTAGATGCCAGTCCCTGCCATTGCAACATTGACGCTAAAAAGGTTCCAGTTCTTCTGCATTTTCCGAAAATGATAAAACGATGTTCCGAGTTAGAGAGTGTAGCCATTAGCTAAGATACAATTTTAAGGTACATTAATATGTTAATTCGTCAAATTAGTTTAGCTGGACAAGGTACTTGGAAGGAAGGTTTAAGAAAGGAGATCTATAAGAGATACTTGGGAATACACAATTCTACAGTTAAATACTTCCATGGTTCAACCAAGATATTTCCCTCGGTCAAGATTCTACAATATAATACCCATAATTACACCTCTATTTAAAAACTTTGAGGGGAAGTTCAAAAAGGAAAAAGAGGACAATATCCGCTAGCGATAGGCTTGGGCTGTTACAAATGGTATAAGAATCAGACACCGAGCGATATGCCAGCGAAGAGACTGAGCCCCGAATGGGGTGGACATGACGCGATGCGCCAGCAAAGATGCTGGCCCCAAAGTGGGGTGAATTTGGAGGGGGTCCCACATTGATTAGAGAGGAATGAGTGGCAGCGAGGGCGTTGGACCTCAAAGGGGTGGATTGTGAGATCTCGTATCAGTTGGGGAGGAAAACGAAACACCCTTCATAAGGGTGTGGAAACCTCTCACTAACAGACGCGTTTTGAAAATTTTGAGGGGAAGCTTGAAAGGGAAAACCCAAAGAGGACAATATCTGATAGTGGTGGGCTTGAGCGGTTACAAACTCCTTCAATTAGCTCCCTTACACAATTATTCAATTATTATGATCAAGGCTTGAGAGATAAGTGACACTACAAAGAGAAATAATCAACGAGAATCTCAAGTTGGAATGTTAAGAGGGCTTGAAGCAACGGTAAGAGGGGATGCTTGATCAACACTTTCACATGGGAGGGTAAAATCCAGACTTGTATTACTGCAGGAAAGTCATTTGTTTTCATATCGAAGAAGTCGCTTTTTGGCAAAGGTTGGAAGACCTGGCAGTCTCTGTTCCTGTGACTTGGTCATAGGTGGTGATTTCAATGTTCGAGGATAGTCCCAAAGCATAATCTTCAGGAAAAACCCTAATAAAAGGATTCCCTCTCACTAAACTAACTATACAAAAAAGGGTTTCAATCCAAAAGGACAGGGTCTAAAGGATAGTTCCAAAAAAAGAAAAAAAAAAAAAAAACTCTGGTAGATGCACAAAAATACGAATGGACTTCGGCAAGCGACGAAACTTCCTCGAGTGATTAATGATCCACCTCTTATTGGTTTCGATCCTAGAAATAGGCGTTTTACAAATTCAAATGTCAGAAGTGCAGCCATGTATGCATGACCAACTTCTCATCTGTAAGGAATGGGTGGGGAAATACTGTGATGATAAAGTGAGCTGGCTAGATAGAATGACAACGGATTGCTTCCCTATCCTTCTCCTTCGATTTTGGAAACTGCTGATTGAAGCATCCTTCTGTCTTCACTATGTTAGAGGATAGATGAAATTGCTTCCAGAGACCTCGATAATGAATCTTCAATCATGAGGAACTTTCAAGCCCTAAGAAAGAAACTTAAACCGTGGAAAAGGGAGATTTTTGGTAATACCCAGATAAGCAATTGAAAGACTTCTTTCAGGAGGGAACAGATCGTAAAGACCAACCACTCAGACTTTTGAGAACTTGGGAGGAATCTTTTGGATTAGAAGGTGGAAAGATTGGCTGGAACTGATGGAGAAAATTTATGGTGGCCTTCTCACCATTAATGAAGATCGAAGGGTTAGGATTCTTGACAAATCAAGTGCCTATTCTTGCAAATTTTCTTTTCAAGGACTTCATAGTGGCACCAGTAATCTCCCTGGTGAATCCTCGAAGTATGGAGAGCAAGATCTCCCAAGAAGGTAAAGGTTTTTTTGCAGACCATTCTAAAAGGTGGTCTCAAGAACGATGATAAAGTTCATAGCTATTCCCGATTCAAATGGTCACACCTAGAATCAAATTAAAAACTAAACAAAACTTAAACACAAGTGAAAGTGATGGTATCCTTTCTCTAGCTGTCCTTTTTCTCTCCATGTATGCTGGAAAGCTTTCAAAGCTTCAACATGAATCTATCCTTCCCCTACTTAGTACAGCAAGGATTGCACCCTTTCTTATGTGGGTTCTTGTTAAAAGACAAAGACAAGGTCTTATGCTTCAATGCTATCAAAGCCACTTCCGAGAACATTTAGCTTAAGCAGGCTAGAAGAACTAATCAAGAGGATGCTATTGTTTAAAAATGAAATGAAAGAAAGAAAAAAAAGATTAAACCAACACGAGGTGAAAGCCCAACACTCTTCGTAATAGTGATATTTTACAAAATATAAGTCATTCATATGGTCACACTATTATCACCTTATGTTTCATCAATCATAAGTCATGTCATTTCTTTAACTTACCGGTGTGATCACGGTGCTGTAGCGTGACCAGATAATTCCAGTGGCTGTAACAGCTGGATGCATATGATAAGAGGGAAAAAAACGTTAATAAAGGAATTATGCGAACACAAAATCAAACCATAATAGTAGGGAACAGAAATTAAGTTACTAATCTTCTCAAAATTGCAATATGAGTGCACGTGTGAAACGATAGAGGCGAGAGAAGAACTGAGTTTACATGGCTTGAATGACCTTTGCTATAGAACACATACCTATTTGCTGAGGATAAGAAAGTTTCTCTGGTGGCTTAGAAAAGTCAGCAATATTGGCTATACTGATACCCCACTTAAAGGTTGGTGCCCAGAAGTGAACTGTATTACAAAGAGGAATTAGCTCACAGAAATCCTCTACTGATTGCTCATTTTAGTTGAAAACAAAGAAGCCTTGTAATCATCACAACCATTATATGTCAATTCTAGAGAAGCTAATAAGAAACCATAAAATGAGAAACAAGGAAGAGATATAGTTTTTGTTGTTTATTTACTAATAACAAACAATGTTCTTATCTGGAAAGAAGTACAAAAGGGGTCATTATAAAGTGATGAGGTGAAACAAGTTTCCTTCAGTTCAGATATGCAGTCACTTGAAACATACCAACATTACTTGATCGAAAACGAAAGAGTAGAAGATCGTTAACATGAAGATAGATGTACCGGCACCACAATAATATGCGAAAGTACGGGCAAATTTCTCGAGAAAAAAAATTCTAACTAGAGAATTACGGTCCCTATGGTAATGCCCTACAAGAAAAGAACTTGTAGAATGATAGGCAATGGGCATTAAGAGGTTGTGTCTTTGTTTCTATTGCATTCTATCTCATCATATCAAATTCTGTTCTGCGATATTTGAGAATTACCGTCAATACCTCGGTGTAGGTCTAGGATAATCCTTTGTTCCACGGTCTGGGTCTATTTACAACTAGCCAATTAAGAATTCTCAGATGNGTCAGAAGTGCAGCCATGTATGCATGACCAACTTCTCATCTGTAAGGAATGGGTGGGGAAATACTGTGATGATAAAGTGAGCTGGCTAGATAGAATGACAACGGATTGCTTCCCTATCCTTCTCCTTCGATTTTGGAAACTGCTGATTGAAGCATCCTTCTGTCTTCACTATGTTAGAGGATAGATGAAATTGCTTCCAGAGACCTCGATAATGAATCTTCAATCATGAGGAACTTTCAAGCCCTAAGAAAGAAACTTAAACCGTGGAAAAGGGAGATTTTTGGTAATACCCAGATAAGCAATTGAAAGACTTCTTTCAGGAGGGAACAGATCGTAAAGACCAACCACTCAGACTTTTGAGAACTTGGGAGGAATCTTTTGGATTAGAAGGTGGAAAGATTGGCTGGAACTGATGGAGAAAATTTATGGTGGCCTTCTCACCATTAATGAAGATCGAAGGGTTAGGATTCTTGACAAATCAAGTGCCTATTCTTGCAAATTTTCTTTTCAAGGACTTCATAGTGGCACCAGTAATCTCCCTGGTGAATCCTCGAAGTATGGAGAGCAAGATCTCCCAAGAAGGTAAAGGTTTTTTTGCAGACCATTCTAAAAGGTGGTCTCAAGAACGATGATAAAGTTCATAGCTATTCCCGATTCAAATGGTCACACCTAGAATCAAATTAAAAACTAAACAAAACTTAAACACAAGTGAAAGTGATGGTATCCTTTCTCTAGCTGTCCTTTTTCTCTCCATGTATGCTGGAAAGCTTTCAAAGCTTCAACATGAATCTATCCTTCCCCTACTTAGTACAGCAAGGATTGCACCCTTTCTTATGTGGGTTCTTGTTAAAAGACAAAGACAAGGTCTTATGCTTCAATGCTATCAAAGCCACTTCCGAGAACATTTAGCTTAAGCAGGCTAGAAGAACTAATCAAGAGGATGCTATTGTTTAAAAATGAAATGAAAGAAAGAAAAAAAAGATTAAACCAACACGAGGTGAAAGCCCAACACTCTTCGTAATAGTGATATTTTACAAAATATAAGTCATTCATATGGTCACACTATTATCACCTTATGTTTCATCAATCATAAGTCATGTCATTTCTTTAACTTACCGGTGTGATCACGGTGCTGTAGCGTGACCAGATAATTCCAGTGGCTGTAACAGCTGGATGCATATGATAAGAGGGAAAAAAACGTTAATAAAGGAATTATGCGAACACAAAATCAAACCATAATAGTAGGGAACAGAAATTAAGTTACTAATCTTCTCAAAATTGCAATATGAGTGCACGTGTGAAACGATAGAGGCGAGAGAAGAACTGAGTTTACATGGCTTGAATGACCTTTGCTATAGAACACATACCTATTTGCTGAGGATAAGAAAGTTTCTCTGGTGGCTTAGAAAAGTCAGCAATATTGGCTATACTGATACCCCACTTAAAGGTTGGTGCCCAGAAGTGAACTGTATTACAAAGAGGAATTAGCTCACAGAAATCCTCTACTGATTGCTCATTTTAGTTGAAAACAAAGAAGCCTTGTAATCATCACAACCATTATATGTCAATTCTAGAGAAGCTAATAAGAAACCATAAAATGAGAAACAAGGAAGAGATATAGTTTTTGTTGTTTATTTACTAATAACAAACAATGTTCTTATCTGGAAAGAAGTACAAAAGGGGTCATTATAAAGTGATGAGGTGAAACAAGTTTCCTTCAGTTCAGATATGCAGTCACTTGAAACATACCAACATTACTTGATCGAAAACGAAAGAGTAGAAGATCGTTAACATGAAGATAGATGTACCGGCACCACAATAATATGCGAAAGTACGGGCAAATTTCTCGAGAAAAAAAATTCTAACTAGAGAATTACGGTCCCTATGGTAATGCCCTACAAGAAAAGAACTTGTAGAATGATAGGCAATGGGCATTAAGAGGTTGTGTCTTTGTTTCTATTGCATTCTATCTCATCATATCAAATTCTGTTCTGCGATATTTGAGAATTACCGTCAATACCTCGGTGTAGGTCTAGGATAATCCTTTGTTCCACGGTCTGGGTCTATTTACAACTAGCCAATTAAGAATTCTCAGATGTACTAGTACTAGCAAGTGCATCCTTGATGCAGTCATCGATTCTCCCGAGAGGTCACGATTACCACAAGTAAACATATTAATGACGAGGAACACATTTTTGCTATTCTACTAATACTTGTACTTGCTCTGCTATTCTGCCGAAGCCTGGCTGAGGAAGAATTACGGGGCGTAAAACAAAAAAATATGCTGATTTGGGTTGGGTATACTAGATTTAATTTATAACGGAACCCCCGCCCTTAACTCATTAAGAAAAAAGAAAAAAATAAAAAGATAAGGCATTCCATTTAGACAAAAGACACACATTCCATTTATCACGCTACAACCAAAAGAAGTTAGTAACGTTAACCTCATCATGAAGCAGAAACAAGCAAATAAGAGCCCAGATGTGGGAAAAAATTGTCCAAAACTATCGAATGAGACTGGGACGTATTTCACCCTAGCTAGTTGAGCCCAACATGAACTAAACTCATTTTACACCGCTCATTAGATAGTATTATGGGATGGTCTAACTGGGGGGTAGCTATTCATAAAAAGGTTGCCCAAGGGTCCGAGTACATCTAGTGAGTCTGACCGAGCGGAATATCTGAAGGTTCCTCCTCTGAATATTTTCCTCTGCTCGGGATGTCCTTACGCCTTCAATTGCGCAGAACACAACCCGAAGAAATATTGAATTAAGATCATTCACGAGAAAGAACGTAGCCTATGGATTCTAAATACGAAGCAATTGGATTATGTAGATCATTCACGATATAGTTTCAATTTGAGTGACTAATAGTAGGTAGACACTCGTTTTAGATTTTGCATTAATCATTCTATAAAATCATCTGGCATCTGAAAATCAACGATCATCGGAGCAAAATTTAAGCAATCAATCAAATTGAAAATGGATCGTTCGCGATCCAGATTCTTCTGACCTAAGACGAAAGGAAAAAAATGAGATACCATACTTCAATTTGACCGCTAAAGAACAAGAATTAAAGCAGAGATTGTGGAAAATGGAAGAAACTAACTGGTTTTAGGGCCAGCAGGATGGTTCCAGAATGCTTGGAGCTTCGACGCCGCCATAAATTCTCTTGTGGTTTATCCTATTCCTCGTGCTCAAATGCCCTTCCACCAGCTTGGATTTATGCCGAATGGGCTTAAGAGAAATGGAGGCGGCGAAGCAAGTCAATGGCTGACCGCATTATTGTTTTAGTATATGATGGTGATTGAGATGAGATTAGAATGAATGAAGTGGAAGAATCTTCTAAAATACTTTACTCCATTTACCTTTGTATTTATCATTTTCTTTCTTTAAACGCTACAATCAAATGTCCATTCAAAAATTAATATCAATTCTCGACGAATTTGTAATTTATGATATGCAAAAATTCATTAAGCTTTGCAATGATCTTAGGGTTTAGATAAACAAACGTATTTATATTCAATCAAACATAAGATCTAAATTGAAGATTAATACAATTTAGTAATCTATTAGTTTAAAGCCTAAATAAATTATTATGCTAATTACAAATATGAACTTAGTTTTTTTTAGACTAATTAATAATCACTTTAAATATGAAACAAAAGATCAATTTGGGAAAGAAAAAAAAAAAAAAAAAAAAAANTATATGTCGGGATATCTTTCGGTGTCTTGTCATCCATAAATATGCTCTAACATCTATTCTCCGATTGTGGCTTTCAAGGCAAACATTGCTTTGCCTGCTTTGATTCTCCATTTGTGCAAGGCGCCGTTAGAATCATCCTCTAACGGCGTAGTTTCGCACCCGCCAACGATCTCCCAAAGATCATGTCCTTGTAAATAGGACATCATGCATGTTGTCCACGTGTTGTAGTTGTTGTTGTTGAGTTTCTTGATTCCTCCAACGATTTGTAAAACACCCATCGTGTTGGCTATACCTCAGTAATACCAAAACAAGCTCTTTCGACACAAGACTTGCAGAGTCACAGACTACTCACGACACAAAAGAAACTCACTCACTACTAATCTCAAGAAATCGTTACTGATGTGGAAGATCAGACAGAGCTGCAACCACAGAGCATACTAAGAATTCCAAGAGATCAGATAACCTACACTAACCTCGCTCTGATACCAGATTGTTGAACACAACTCTCTCTGGGAAACACTCGCACACTTTATTAAGACCAATCGAGAGAGATTTACAATACACTTTATAGAAAGTACTATTTTGTATTGGTTGTGATTTCTTGGGATGATGAACTAAGTAGGATAGAGGGTATTTATACTATAGGGTAGTCAATCTATTCCTCAAATTTCTCCCTTCTTTCTAAAATACCTAAATCATTTTCCTAAATTATTTCTAAAATTCTAAATTATAAATATAATTACTTATACAATGGTCGGGCTTTACTTTATTGGGCTAGTGATGACATTTTAATTGATACATGTCTAATGACCCTGCACGTGTGATATGTGTGATATGTATTATGTTATGATATATGTCGCTCTATGATATGTCAAGATATGTTAAATAATATTATGGTAGAAATTTGAAATATCAAATAACATTCTCGTATAAATGAAATGTCAAATTATATTACAGATGAATTATGTTATGTTATGATATGATTGTGTTAGGCCAAGATATGTTATGATGTGTTCTTACAATGCATAACCTATAAGCTATTTAAAAGTTATGCTATGAATGAAATGGTTTTATAAGAGTTTATGCACGCATGTTATCGAGTATAATGTGTGAAATGAATGGGGTTGTCCTGCATGATTTATTTACCATGAAAAATTATGGAGACCTCATGCATAATTGCATGTTTATGTGCATTGGGATACTTCCCCTTTATGATGAGTACAGATACGTTCAGATGGAAATGATCATCATGTTTATCATGATGCTATGACAGTTGCTATTCCCTCTAGTGTCCAATAATAGCACTAGAGAACTTAGCTCGACCAGTAGGCCCAAGGAGTGTGCGAGCCCACCTAGTTGGCCCATATTCGCACGTGTGGATCGTGTGTAGAAAAGTACTACACATCCAATTTACTCAGATTGGAAAGCTGCTTAAGAGAAAACGATTTTAAATGATAGGTCTCATTCATGTTGTATATGTTTGCATTCTTCGACTCCAACTGTGGGTCGCTTACTGAGTATTTTTTTAAAATACAAATATTCAAACCTTGTGTTTGTAATGAACGCTCTCCGACGCATCGAATCACGAACGCCACGTGGACTCAAGGGTAAAAGCGTTACAACATTTTCATTTTATAAAATGAGAGACAAAAAGAAAATTAAAGTTTATTCATAAGCATTAGAATCCAAAATAGTTTTCAAAATATAAGGAGATACAGGGACACACATCAAAAATCAGTTACAAAATAGCATGAGACTTCCCAAAATAAACATAAAAAAAAAAAAAAAAAAAAAAAAAAAAAAAAAAAAAAAAAAANTAAAACGTCATGGAAAGAGAGGACTCGATTTGAGGGTCTCCTCTGAAGCCGCACAGCTCTACACGTTCCCACCACCGATATCAGTCTACTTAACACCTGAAAAGTAGAAACATGGGATGAGTATAAAAATACTCCGTAAGCAACCTACTTGTAGTCTCTTGTTGGACTTAATCCTATTCTCAGAATCTTAGGCTATGTGCTCGGAGTTGTCTCTAACAAAATTAACTGAGGTCTCAAGAGGAGACCGTATGATTCACATTGACTTGGATTTTCCATACCCATCTACCTACTGAGCTCAAAATTAGAGGGTTCTCTCTAGTGGTGCTTGACATCAACTATCTGTCCTGAGATCAGTAACTGCCTGCCACTACGCCTCGCTAGGCCGAGTTAGTAAACTACCTGTCTTACACCCCTGTCGGGTTCAAATCAATAAAATCTACCTATCTTAGTTGTCTTTTCAGGCTATAACAGTAAACTACCTGTCACTATGACACTCGGGTTGGATCAGTAAAAAGGTTATGGCTCTCCCCACTAGGCACCCCTGACGTGGTACTCAATAGTATACTTACTATGACCACCCATATCCCCTATAGGTGACAACTAAAAAATGGTAACTCATGGTCCATGAAATTCATAATTCACTTTATCTACCACGTAGCAAACGGTCCAACTCACAAATGGGCAATAATGGGCTGTCCAAACCCCAAGTAGAACAAAGTATCAAGGCATACAACATTAATCACCATGTTAATCAAGTAAAACAATCTACTTCAACGAAGCACATAAATTCAAACCCTTATAAGAGATTTCACATTCATGCAAGCGAAAACTATTTAACCCTAACAAAAATCAAGGTATAACTATTCACGTCATGAAAGTACAATTCTCATGGAACTACACCTAACCAATCCCTAAATATGGTACTAGATCATATGCCTACATCCCAAATCGACTCCTACAAGCATTTCTTAGAAACTTGCTCCATGCGGTTACTTACTTATTGTAGACTTCCGAGCTTGTTTTGGGTCTTCAAGAATTTCCAATTCCTTTAAAAATTCTCAAGTAGGTCCTACGTTAAGAAAATATATCATAACCATAGAAATTTGGAGTAGAAATCAAGTCAAAACGGTACAATTTGCGAGGATTAGGTCTCTAGATCTTGGGTCATGCTTACCTTTGGGTCGGGTTTGGGTAGTGGGTCAGAGTCAACTAAATGGGTCAAGTTGGGTTGGTTTTGGCTTTCGGGTCACTAGGCGGGTAGGGTCGGTTGACGGGTTGGTGCAGGTTGGTAGGTCATTTCGGTCCTACGGTTGGTTCATTCCAGCGGGGATCCCCGCAACTCTCCTCCTCTTCTTCAGCTTCTTCGTCACTTGCCAACGTTCCTTCTTCCCTTTTCTTTGGCCCTTGGCCGTTCGACTTTGTTTACGAGCAACAGTCGTTCCTTGCCAGCCTATGGCCTCACATTTCTCCCCGACGTGCACCGTGGTGGCGATGGTGGATTCTTAACATTGCGAGCTCCTTCGTTGGTAGTTTCTCCCGTTGCATTGTCTTTACTCCAATAAAACGCCTAATGCTTACACTCCCTTCCTTCAAACTCCCCTCTCTTATTTAAATATCTTGGCCTCTCACCAACGAAAATTAAGAGGAAATCGTGGTAGGTTTAGCCCTCCCTTTCTGCCTTGTCATATTCTTTTGTTGTTATTATTATTATTTTTTTCTCCTTTACCCAAAATGTTGGTATAAGTAGCTTTTTCCTCAATTATTGTCAGCAGTACGAGTTATCACATTGCTATTCTTATTTTTGAAGTAAAGGCAAGATACTCTTGCACGGTTGATGGCGGCGTCGCATTGAAGACCATGGAATTTGTGTTAGGATAGTCGCATTTTATTTTTGTAGATCTTAAGTTAGATTGGGGCATCGTTTTAAATTTTCTCTTTGATTTATTTATATTTCACATTGGTTTTTTCATGGTTTTATTTACAAGCTTTTAATGCAAACATATAAGTCTTTGTGAATGATATTAAATGAATGTTTCCACAAAGAAAAGTCACGTCGTGTGAGATCTCACATCGATTGGAGAAGAGAACGAGTGCCAGCGAGGACGCTAAGCCCCAAAGAAAGGTAGATTGTGAGATCCCACGTTGGGGAGGAGAACGCAACATCCTTTTATAAGGGTGTAGAAACCTCTTACCAACAAACACATTTTAAAAAACTTTGAGGGAAACTAAAAAAAAAACAATGTTTGCTTGTGATGTACTTGGGTTGTTACACGTCGTGTATATGATAGCGACTCTATTTTAGTAGAAATTAAGGTTGTTAGGTAGCCATTAACTTAATTTAAACAATTAAAACACAACGAGCCTAATAAGGAAAATTTGAATTTATTTAAAATATTTAAATAAACACCAAAGAATGAAGTTTAATAACAAGAATAATCACTTTAGTGGATGAAGCTTTCCATTTATTCTCCAACAATTTTTACAATTTTGAATCCTTTTGAGCTTTCAATTTATTTTTCTTTTGAAAGAAATTTTCATTTTATTGTGAGGATAAAATTTATGCACAAACGCATAAATCCGAACGGATACAAAAAATGGTGTGTAGTTGTTAATGTTTAATTAATCCACCACACCTAAATGGTGTGAAAGTTATCTTATTTATAATCAAATAAATTACAAGAATATGGAAATAGTAATAAATGGAAATAACAATAAATATATGGTAATAAGGCAAATATTAGATATTTACCTTATAATAAAATATCAAATATAATATATATGGTAAACTATAATTTATTACTAAATATCCTTAATAGTAGTTGTTTAGTAATTAGTGAAAAATGATTTTGTTCAATTTTTTAAGGGGCAATTGGAGAGTAGAGTAAGTTGAGTTACTTTTGAAGAAATACAAAAATGCAAAGAAAATGAAAAATAATGGAGTTTTTGGAATTCACAACGCTGAAGAGGAAGAAGAACGCGTTAGGCGACGGTAGAGACACGTGTCAGGCAGAAAAGAGGTCGCGCGTCACCGTAAGAGATGATGCGTGTCAAGCCAATTTTTGCAGGAAGAAATCAGCGAAAAAACTCATGTTTGACAGGATTTAGAGGTTGACAGCCCCTACCCGAACCGACAACCCGAGGACCCGCGTGCGACCCATACCAGTGTTTCGACCTGACTTCGAGTGTGCCATGCATCAGCGTAAGAAAATTTGGGTTTGCAGCACGCGTCTCTAGATTCGAACCCACGCACTCAACTTCATATAGACCAATTTGTTGGTGCGACATGGTTGCACGAAAAGACACGTCCTCCCCCCCTAAGGCGTGTTTGTACCTGGGCGTGATGGTGCACATAGAAGGCTTCTCTGATGCATGGTGGCACGTGAATCGATGTGTGAGATCCCTTTTAAGCTTAATTTGACTCCCATTCAATTGTTTTCCATTCTGATTTTGATACTAATCTACATTTGACTTGATTATGATGGTATTAATATAACACATGCCGAAACAATTTGGATTTTAGACACTCTAAATATATCAATTACAGTAAATTAACTAGCATGTTCAAAAACATTAAAACACAAGGAGTTTGAATACTAACCTTTTGTAGTTCAAATTCCTTTTTTCTTGCGAACCGGTTTCAAATCACGACTAGTGTCTTCCCTACTATTCTCCGACCTTGGAATGGGATTGTGGAATGGAGTGAGTGACTAAACTTATGTGAGGAGAGAGTTTGTGAGGGATTTTCTAACCGTTTTTCCAAGAATATGATTATTCCATTTATAGAGTTATATTTGCATGCTCATTCAAATTTGAGATTATCAAATTTTGACACTCAAAATTCTATTATTGAGATTATGTGGCAAACATGCAAGTTTGGTTAAACCATATATTTACGCTCAATATTCTACTAATTCAAACAAGGATTTTTTCATTATTTTAATTCAACAATTAATTTTAAATTAAATTAATATTAAATGATTAATTAAATAATTTAATTAATATTTAACATTAAATCATGTCAATTCAAATCAATTACGCACATGGATTATGAATCCCTATTCACAATTAAAATATTTAAATCTTACTTAAATATCTCCAATTCTCTCTTTTTATTTCATTCATAATAAAACAAAATGCGGTTAAATATATCGTATATATTTAGCGCATATTCCCTAATTTGAATTCGAACACTTCAAACTCACTCGTCACACTATTCTAAGGTTTAGTTCGATATGAGCTAGCTGGGGGATCTAATGGACCTACAGATCATGGGCTCTAACGATCCAAGATCAACCCGTTAAACTCATTAACCTTGTTAACCAATATTCGTTAACTACCAGGACTCTCCAGTATAGCCTAGTATCACTCCCCTCACTATAGATATATTTCTGTCCATTTGTTATAATCATGATTAGTAAGTCGATCCTTCACAGGTTGTTCGTAACTAGAGTTGTGTCAATTTACCGTTTTACTCCTGAAGTTACTTCTTGTTCCTTAAGTCCTACTGATCCTCTAATGAACAATTGGTTTGTGGTTCAACCACCAAACCGAATCCCTCTCGGGCCAATGAGAGGGTGGGGCCCCTTGTTCAAGACCTAGAGTCAATACTTAAGGGAACAACCTCTCTACTATCCCTAAAAGCGGGTAGGAGGGAATTCCATCTTGCACTCTATGTCACAGACTATTCACCTAGTCTTACCGCTGAAATGGGAGGCTTATTGAGTCGGCGAACTCGGGTCACTCTCACTCATGCATATCTAAGGACATTTTTGAATAAATAGAAGTTCATAGTTAGCTCAGGATTAAGATCGAGTTNTGGGGGATCTAATGGACCTACAGATCATGGGCTCTAACGATCCAAGATCAACCCGTTAAACTCATTAACCTTGTTAACCAATATTCGTTAACTACCAGGACTCTCCAGTATAGCCTAGTATCACTCCCCTCACTATAGATATATTTCTGTCCATTTGTTATAATCATGATTAGTAAGTCGATCCTTCACAGGTTGTTCGTAACTAGAGTTGTGTCAATTTACCGTTTTACTCCTGAAGTTACTTCTTGTTCCTTAAGTCCTACTGATCCTCTAATGAACAATTGGTTTGTGGTTCAACCACCAAACCGAATCCCTCTCGGGCCAATGAGAGGGTGGGGCCCCTTGTTCAAGACCTAGAGTCAATACTTAAGGGAACAACCTCTCTACTATCCCTAAAAGCGGGTAGGAGGGAATTCCATCTTGCACTCTATGTCACAGACTATTCACCTAGTCTTACCGCTGAAATGGGAGGCTTATTGAGTCGGCGAACTCGGGTCACTCTCACTCATGCATATCTAAGGACATTTTTGAATAAATAGAAGTTCATAGTTAGCTCAGGATTAAGATCGAGTTACCTAGAACATCGAATGAAAAAATCAGTCTCAACAGTAAACGACATTATAGAGTGAAAGTGATTTTCTTCATGGTCCGATCTTATGTCAATCCTGAGCTTATGTCAATCACTTTCAACTTGTCTTTCAAAAAATCAAATTGATATCTTCTAAAAGTTTTAGTGAAAACATCTGCCAATTGCTCGATACTCAACTTCTGCTGATGATTTGAACACATTGGTTTGTTTTTTAGACTTTTAAGAAATAATTGAATTTCACAAGAAGATGGAAAACCAAATATTTGTTGATGATCTGTACACATTGGTTTGCCTTGTAGACTTCCAATAAATAATCGAATTTGACTGGAAGATGCAAAACCAAGTATTTGGTGATGATTTGTACACATTAGTTTGCTTTTTAGTCTTCCAAGAAATAATTAGAAGATGCAAAACCGAGAAATAGACGGCAATGATTTACTCCATGATTGGTAATTATTCCCATTTAATTTGATCGGAACAAGTGAATATCGAGCCGGATCACTTCTTGGTTCATGCATAAATGATTTACTCTAGGATTAGTAATTTGTCCTATTTAATGAAGATTGGAACTAGTGAATACCCGATCACTTCTTGGTTCATGCATAAATGATATAATCCAAGATTGGTAATTTGTCTCATTTAATTTAATTGCAACAAGTGAATTTCATGGCTGATCAGAATGGTGAATGTAATAAGAATATGTTAAATCAACATCCAAAATTTTAAAATACGAACATCTTGAGCATGCCACCTTTGAGCTTTGGTGAGAAATTTGAAGATGCTTATAACGTAGTTTTGATGTTGGACGATCGAGAACAGTTCGACAACCACAGTTCTCGGTCTAGGAGAATGATTGAGAATATTTGTAGTCAATTCAAGATCCTGATTGAGTAGGAGGCTAACTGTTGATGACGAAGTCTAGATAGCTCAACACAAACATCTTGATAATGAATATGTTCTTGATTTTATTGTTGAAAGGAAAAAAATTGATGATTTGCGATGCTCAATCAGGGACAATCGCTATAGAGACAAGAACTTAAAACTTTTGAGATGTGGGCTTAAAAGAATGATATATCTTGTGGAAGGTGATCCCAATTAATTCGTCGTTCTCTGTTCCAATTTCTATCACTTTTCTTCTGTTCTATTCTTCCTCTTCTCCTGCTCTAATACCATGTTAAAAATGAGAAACTCAGATACCATGTTAAGAATAAGAAATCGTAGTGGGATCAAAAGTCCAATTTTCATTAATTTTTACAAGGTTTAAATAGGATACAAGCTACCAACTAAATCATAGAAATAAGAGAAAATATTCTATTAACCAACTTCTCAATAACATAAAATATATTGACAATGAACTCCTAAAAGTAAAGGAAAATCCTAAGTGATTACTGCTATATAAAATATATTTCATAATTAACTTTATATCATAAATAAAATTTCTTAATACAAGTTAATTAGAATAGTTTTGAAACCTAAACCAAGTTAGGGCTTAAGAAATATTTAAAGGGATTACCTCGAGTAATTCTTCTCAAAACTCAAGACTCATGTATGTTACTAAGTTTTGGAGAGCTTAAGAATACATGATACGATTTAAATTTCCAGAAATTACAAACCTTAGAATTTATATAATATTGAAGACGTGCAAACCAAGAAAAATGCTACCCAAGCTCTACAGCTACCAAGGTTAGAAGAACACAAGGTATCACTCAAGAATAAGGGACCAAGGTCCTTAAACCTAAACTCAAGAAACTCGTAAGACCTCTCACAGTATATCATGTTCATGATTCAGACTACACTGTTTTGAATGTATGAAATTTTGAGGGTAGGTATTCAAACTATGCCACTTGGAACATATGAAGTGCAATGATTGACTTGCTTGTAATGATTATATCAATCGACACAACTTCTCATACTGTGCATAAAATTGCGACTCTAAATATATAGTTGAGTGACCTATAATTAACGAATGAAAATTGATTAATTAAAGAGTTTAATTATTTAATTTTGTGTTCTGGATCTTATAATCTATAGGTTCATAAGGTCTCCTTGCTAGCTCTTATGCTCCATATAACACTTAAAAAGGCTCACTTTAGTTAAAAGAAAATTTTGAAGGGTTCCAATTAAAATTTAATATATTAGATATATTAAATATAAAGAAGGAAAATAAATATTTAATATATTAAATAAAAATAGAGAAAAATATATTTAATTTAAAGTGTTTATTTAATATATTACATATATTAAATATAAATAGACCAAAAAAAAAAAAAATGTGAGAGGGTTCACATTGATATTTAATATATTAAATATAAAAGCAAAAAATATATTGATTGTATCACACTTCCATTTTGGCTAAGAATCTTCAGATTATCCTTCGACCATAATTCTGCATCATTTTTCAGCATAAACAATGCACATGTCACATTTTGATCATCCAAATAGTTTATTAATAAGAAGATTGTCTCAACCGAGGATAGCCCCAATTGTGTCTTTGTTGGGTCTTTTGAGGCACCATAAAAGGCACAACGATCTATTGCTTGAAATCCTGCAAATAGCGCTTCTCGCATGGACTGCGTGCTGATGGTTTGTTGGGTGGTCACCACCTTTTGAATTATAGCCTAGAATGATTCCAACATCAGGGTCGTCATGGGGTCCATTCCAGCAACCGGTACTGTTAGGGATGGTGAGGTGGATTCCCTCTACTTCTACCCCGTCCTCTAATAGGGGGTCATCTTCTTTCCCTACACCATCTTCCACGTCCTTTAAGTGACATGATCTATAATCAACACGTAATTACTCATAAGTGTGGATCTCTCAGTACAAAAAACGTGTCATACACTATATCACGATACACATGACTTAGTAAACAATAGCACACTCAACAATAACATTCAATATCTTTTTTATTATCTTACGTATGACATACTTGATGGCGACGGAGCATCAGCGGTGGGACCATGGAATGTACTAAAACTACCTCATAAACTAGTATGCAGAATCTGTAACTTAGAGCTCCAATACCAACTGCAACGACCCTATTTTTCTACTGAAATAAAGTCGCTACGATGTGAATGATGTGACCTTTTTTTTGCACCAACATTCATTTAAATAATTCATAACACATGATGTCATGGACTTAAAACATTCCTAACAAAACCTTAAAACAAAACAACATGAAATTTATGTAAACCTTAAAACAAAACAACATGAAATTTATATAAAACAAAAAAGGATTCAAATGATGCCCTAATCTAACTTAAGAACTACAAAATAAATAACATGCAACTTATACTAACACAAGTTTCATGGTCTTCAATGTGACACTATCGTCATTTGTAAAGGGGTTCCTTACCTTTACCTGAAATATAAGAGTAACACATGGCTTAAGTATTTTAATAAATACTCAGTCAATGACCCCACTACTGGGGTTATGAAATGTAGTCACATGCAACATGGTGGGACCTATCATTTAAAATATCATTTCATTCTCTTAGGCGACTTTTTAATGTAATACTTCTCTACACATGGCCCACACGTGTGAACCTGGATCCACCAGATGGGCTCGCACGCCCTCTAGGCCTGCTGGTCGGGCTAGCACTCACTAATGAGCTGTTGTTGGACACCCAGAGGGAATTGCAGTCGTCGTAGCGACGAACATGATTGTCACAATCAGTATCATGGTGTACGTATCTGTACTCATCATAATGGGGAAGTATCTCGATGCATATGAACACACAATTATGGATCAAGTCCCCATACTTTCCATCATAGTATGATAAGTGGGAATTCAAATGTAAAAGTATAAATATATATATTTATATTAAAGTATATGCATAAACTTTAAAAAATGACTGCATAGTGTAGTGGATTAAGAAAGACGATTTTTTTGTGTCATTAAATTTCATTAAGTGTAATATTGATTAAATTGATAAAAATATTCCTAAATTTTTAAAAAATTCAAAAGATCTTATGGTATTTATTTTTTAAACCAAGTATTAACGGTTGCAACTAACTACTTATAAAAGTATTTTTTATTTTTATTTATTTATTTGAAAAGTTAAAGATATATTTAAAGATTTTTTTTTACGTGTGTAAAGATTATTGATGAAACTTTTGGAGGTTCTAAGGATATTTTTTAAAACATTAAAATTTTAATTATTAAGTATTTTTTTTACTATTAACATTTAGTTGTTGTGGTGTAGTGGTTATCACATTAGTCTTACACACTAAAGGTCCCAGTTCAATCCTGGGCAGCAACATTTTTTTTATGAGGGGTTATTACTTCCCTACACATGACCTACATTTGCGAGCGTGAGTCGCACCTCCATGGATCCATCAAAGTTGGCTAGTCAAACCCTCGAGTATCATGCAAGGTGTCACAATCATGTTTGTCCAAAATGTGTTTCCGCAGACAGCTCGCACCTCCATGGATCCATCAAAGTTGGCTAGTCAAACCCTCGAGTATCATGCAAGGTGTCACAATCATGTTTGTCCAAAATGTGTTGCCTATGGCCACATGGCGGATGGGATATGACTAGTTGTCACTTCTTCCTACCATGAATTACATGCTATTTAAACCGTGGTATTTCTTAATTGCTATAGTCATATAACATTGCTTTCTTAAATTATTCAAACCGTTTTGGTGGAGTCTTGTGGCAAAGGAAGCGAAGGTCATATTGGCAACAATGCATCTAGCCGATGATGCGAAGTTATGGTGGAGTCTAAGTACATGAACATTCAAGATGGCCGATGTACTGTGGACACTTGGGATAACTTGAAACAAGAACTTCGCTCTCAGTTCTTCCCATGGAATGTCGAGATAATTGCTAGAAGAAAATTAAGAGAGATGAGTCATACGGGTGGTATTCGAGATTACGTTAAGCAAGATCTTCAACTTTATCGAGGGACTAAAGTCGTTGGTGAAAAACAAGCTCTACAAACAAAGAGTTCAAACCCTCTCCAGAGTCTATGCTATTGCCAAATAATTGTTTGATCGGATGAGGCAGAATAGAGCATCCATAAATGATGAAAATGAGAATTTTCAACCAAACTCCCCAGAGGTGGGGAAAGTGATAGATCCGAAGACAGGGAGGAGGAATACAAATCCTCCCAACAAAAAGTTAGGACTCCATGGTGAAGACCTCACAGCCTGACTTGTGAGAGTCAAAACCATGACCCTTATTGCTTCATATGTAAGGGGGCTCATCAAGTATCCAAATGGGCACAGAAAGCAACATTATGCGCCTTCTAAGCAAAACTTGAAATTAATTCAGAAGATGAGTACGAGACGGTAGAAACAGAAATACTGTTAGCTAGGACTGTTGGACACCTCGCATGGGAGCATTAAAGTACTTGTCTTCTCTTCAGAAAATAGCAGAAGAAATAGAAGAGACAATGAAACATGGTCTCATGTATGGTGAGATTTGAGTAAATCATAAAGCATCCAGAAACACTATCGTCGACTCTAGAGCAACCCACAACTTCATGACGGAGATCGAAGCAAAACGCTTGAATATCCTTTGGCATCGAGACACAGGTAAGATAAAGCCCGTCTTAGGAGTTGCGAAGAGAACTCCATCAAGCTGAGGACTTGGACTGGACGAAATGACTTTGTAATAGTCAAGATGGACGACTTCTACATTATGTTCGGGATGGATTTCCTACTAGAACACAAAGTCATTCTCATGCCCCTAGCAAAGAGTTTAGTATTAATGAGGTCAAACCCAATGATTATCTTAAACACTTGGCAGCTAGAAGGGGTGAAGATGATGTTAGCATTGTAGTTGAGACAGGATCTAAGCCAGAATGAATCTATGCTCGCTACCATTAACGTATTGGAAGAGGGAAGGTCGAACGAGCCAACCCCAACAAAGGCCTCGCGGTCAACTCAGAAACACCGCAACACGAGACAAGGAAGTCAGAAAAATTATTTATCTCCACCTAGGCAGATAAATAGCGAGGTTGATGTCATATCGGGGAAAAAATCACGTGCCATAAACGAATGTCATATGACTCAAGCCAAGCAAGCAGAATTCTACAAGCAGCTAAATGACTTACTAGCAGTTGGGTTCATTTCCCTCAAATACCACTATTAGTGCTCACCCAGGGCTAGGGAGAGACACTGAGCCAACACCTCCGCCGAAGGAGGGAGATAAAGACAAACCTCTAAAAAACATGGCAGATGTCTCGATTTTGCTTGTCCAAGACATGTTGTCCATGGTTGCATACCCGTTCCAAACCCTTTTTACGTGCTTTCATCCTAAATAGGCCTTTACCATTTCACGTTGGGTCAATACGAGGTGTGACTGTTCATCAAAATCATGTCTATACCTGTCAGGGCTAAAATGCCCCAAAATGTACTAGAGGGGATATGACTAGTTGTCACTTCTACCTACCTTGAGTTATATGCTATTTAAACCGTGGTATTTCTTAATTTTCTTATGGTCATATAAGGTTGGTTTAATAAATTCTTCAAACCAAACCATTTTCAAATGTATTTCCTTGCACACGTTTTCTAAACCTTTTCACGCAATGTGACTCGAGGTCTAAATATACGCCGACGTTGTCCATGATGTCTGAATTTCTCACAAATGACTTGTTTGCTTTACTAAAATAAGTGCTGCACAATTGCTATCCCGCTATTTCAAGAGTACGATTGTGACACAAGACATGATCACCATCATCATCACCATAGTGTACGCGTCTGTGCTCATCATCATAAATGGGTTGTAACCCGATGTATATGAACACATAGTGTGCATGAGGTCCCTATGGTTTTCATCTTTAAATCATTCTTATGGCACAACCCTATACAGCATTCACACATTACCCTAGGTAACATGCATGCATTTAGCTTAATACGCATCATTAACATTAATTAGGGTTGTATCTCAGAAAACTCGTCGTCATAATGCATCATGACATTTAATACATTCACATCATCTTAATATGGAATATCATCATTTTAAGTCATCTCATTATCATGCATCTTACATCATCATGTTATCATCGTCATGTCATCATCTCATATCATCACATACATCATCATATCATCATATAACATCATCACATCATCATACAACATCATTATATCATCACATAACATAAAGCATAAATGACACGTGTAAAGTCCATTAAGGACGTGCCGTCATACATAAGACAAGTCTTTTGACTGAGCATTCAGTAATACAACTTATTTGGATGGTCTTAGCTAAAGTTCTATCTAGCTTCAAATTTCCTTGTTTTCGTCCTTTGAATTCGTTCTCACTTATGTCGAGACTTCACCTATTTTGAATATTCACTTAATTGCTTTGGTAAAAATTTAATTTCATGTTTTCATTATTTCTCAATTGAGTTTTCAAACCATCCAATTATTCTTTGTTATAATATTATTTTCATATAATAATTTAAAAACATTTTAAGCTTTCTCAATTGGGTTTCCTTCTATTTTTCCTTTTTTTTTTCTCTCTTTTTATTTATTATTTTTTTTTTATTCATAGTACTTTAGGCCAATTTTAATGGATTGTTACTTTTTTTTTTCTTTCCTAATTTTTTTTTCTTTTCTTAGAATTAAAAATGAAGAACAATTAACTTGTTATAGGAAATCATGATGATCTTAAAAAATAATTGGAATGAAATTAATACATTTCAAAAAAATAGGAGGAAGATATAAAATATGACTAATGATCTCTTCGGTTTATTTTCTCTTTGTAAGAAGGAAGTTAACATAGTTATTTTAGGGAAGAAGTAGGGAAAGGTTAATGGAGAGGTGAAAAAATCAATTACCATGGTTTTTTTTTTTTTTTAATTTCTTTTTTATGGTTGTTACGTCATATACCTCTAAAAGAACATTCGTTGTCCAAAGTGTTTGTATCGAAATAACTTTAGTCCTTGTCTACCTAGAGAGGTTTGTGGAATAGAATGTGCATTAAGTTGGTCAAGTATTTACGAAGCATGGATATGTAACATATGTTATATACTTTAAGAGGGATTGTGGTAGGGGATCTGTATGTCACTGGTATCATCCGATCTAACATGTCAAAAGATCTACTGAAGCATGGAGAGCCTTATGTCGAAAGATCAGTGCCCAAGAGAAACATTTTTGTTTATCCAAGACTCGTACTCTCAGAGCTTTATATAACGCTCACTATATAGAACCGTAAGTTCTCTTAAGAGTTTATCCTGTTACTCCCTTTAGAATTTATTTAGACTATTACAAACTAGTTTAAGAACCTCTTTGAAGATCTAGTTCATTAAATTATACAAGTTGTGAGCATTACTGAGTTAAAAGAACTCACGGTCACTCATGACTACCACATTGAAACTTAAAGAAAATCTTTAAAACATTATCTTTCTTGACTCCTAGTGTTTAGAGAACTTTTGTGTTCCTGAAGTGTACCTCTTGTCATTTGTTACCTGGATCAGTTCCTTATATTCAGTAAATAGCCCCATGGCTGGGTTATATCCTCTTATAAAAAATAATGCAGTCAATAAAAAATGCTAAGGTGTCAATCCTAATGCTAGAAGACCTCAAATACGTCTTAATTCCCAACTTTCCCACTTCCTTCGAAATGACTTACTTTCTTCCTTTAACATTTTCTTATAAGGTTAACCCCTTTTGGTACTTAGTTTTGTAGTGAGGACCTTTGTTCGGAGTTTTGAGTTATTATCCCTTGGGCACTCTCCAAAAAGACCTATGGGGTTTTATGTTCAATGAACAACTCTATCTTGACCTATGCTCTAGGCTTCATGCGTTCTCCGCGACATAGTCTTAATACTTGCATCAAAGGTTTCATGTGTTCCGTTTGATACAATCTGCATAACTATGTCCAAGCCTTCATGGGTTCTTTGTGACATAGTTTGAGTACCTACACCTAGGACTTCATGCATTTCCTGCGACATAGTCATTGTCACAAGACCCTATTGTACTATTCAGCGGGAGGTCTTTATGATATCTCGGGTTCTCGTTCCAGAGTTCTTTGTTAAGTTTTGAAGTACAACTAAGGAAAATCTTCCATAAGAATTTTGTCACTTGATATTCATAAATACCTTGATTTCTTACCAAGTGTCTTGAGGGATAGTTACGTCTACTTTTTCTCTTGGCTCATGTCCCTAAATTGTTCTAATCTCCCTAAAACCTTTCGTACTTATCGTTAATATTGTAAATGAGCCTCATAATTTTTTTTTGGGCAGTATTTTGAACCTTTTAAAGTCTTGAAAACATCTTAAAATTCTTATAGAGATATTTTTGTCATTTACCACCCCAAATGTGTTAGGAGTCACTTTTGTCCTATTATGGTCATTAAATTAAATGCAATTTAGGGGTCACTTTGTTCATAAGCCCAGCCATACATAATTTTAGGTGCATTTTAGTCATTTTACCCCAACTTTTTGGTTTAGCCCCTCCTCATAATCTAATGATCATCAAATTCCATACATTATAACCTTATCATGTCAGAGTTTTCTCCTAAAATTTCAGCAATAGAAACCATTTAGTATGTTTGGCTGTGGTGCTCCATTGAAATCAACATTCATGTGGACATTAATGTTGGAAAACCTTAAATAATGAACTCAACCTTAATTTCAATTTTCTCTCTAAGAAGATATGGTTTATTCTATCAACAAGATCAATAGTTTAATCAGTTTCCTTCTGTATATTGTCCTCCTAGTCAAATTTTTGTCCATACGTCCTCAAGGTCTCATTTTAATAATTTTTTATTCATCATATGAAAAGACAACACAACCAAATGGGCTTTTTTTATTTTTATTTTTTTTATATGGTGACTTTTCCCCAAATCAATCTTAAATCATTCCTAAATTTAAGATATATTCAAAATCTGAAACTCAAGTCCATGTTTATAAATATTTATAAAACATTGACCATGATTGTAATATCTCATCCACACATTGGCTCGATACTTCTAAACTACCTCATAACTTTCATACTTGCAATTATAGCTTTAAAACTTTTCAATTATTGTTAAGGCAGGAAGGTTTTCTACATCTCAATACTTTTCAATTGAAGGCGTGAATAGGCTCTGCGATGGGTGTCTCATCAGCAAGTAGAGGTGCACCCCCTTTCCGTCTAAGGCATCCTACCGCGTCGGTCAAGCCGGCGACCCCAAGTGGCAAAACCCTCTTCCTCTTGTTGGTCGATGACAAAAACCACTTCATGTGGCTGATCCTACTGCAAGCGAAAAGTGAGGCGGTAGAGGCGCATTCAAGCGGGAGCGGAGGTCGAATGCGAGAAGAAGATGCGAGTGCTGCGCATGGACCGAGATAGAGAATTCACCTCGGCAAGCTTCGGTAAGTACTGCGACGAGCTCGACATGGAGCGGCACCTAACGACGCCCTAATCCCCCAGCAGAACGGGGTTGTGGAGCGCCAAAATCAAACCATCATCGGGACAACAAGGTCACTGCTGATGACGGTCGGGATGCCTGGGAGGTTCTGGGGAAAGGCAGTCATGACGGCTGTCTACCTCCTCAATCAGCCGCCAACGCGAAGCCTCGACGGGAAGACCCGGTACATCATCTTAGAGTGTTTAGTTGTGTCGCATACATGAAGGTCATGCATCCCCACATCGCCAAGCTCGATTCCAGGGGGCTGAAGGTTGTCTTCATCGGCTACGAACTCAGGAGCAAGGCGTACAGGCTCTATGATCCCTGCGGGGAGGCGAGCTCATGTGTCATGCGACATCGTCTTCGACGAGAACACCTTCTGGTAGTGGAACGATGTGGCCGAGCTGGGAAAAGGAGGAGCATAGCATTGGGCACCGTCACTGCCGCCAGCAAGTGCACCGGGCACGCCTACACCAACACCATTCACAACTCTTACTATGCCCCCTAAACCAGTGGAATTCGTAACACGACGTGCTGCGGACTCGATGTTGGATGTCGATCATGATGATGGTCTGACGACCAGGTACCAAAGGATTGAAGACCTACTGGGAGGAGGTGAACCACCGGGACTAGCAGTGTGTGAGCTCGAAGAAGAGGTGGCCGAACTGCATGCCATCAGCGCAGATGAACCAAACTTCTTCACCAAAGCAGAAAGAAACCCGTGCTGGCTGAAGGCAATGCAGGAAGAGATGACATCCATCACTGAGAACAAGACGTGGAGTCTAGAGGACATGTCACCGGGACACCGAGCCATAGGGCTCAAATGGTTCTTCAAACTGAAGCATAACGAAGAGGGAGAAGTTATGAAGCACAAGACCCAGCTAGTGGCGAAGGGCTATGTCCAGAAGCAATGAGTGGACTTCGAAGAGGTATTTGCAGCGGTGGCAAGGTTGGAATCTGTCCACCTATTGCTAGCGATTGCGGCACATCATTCCTGGGAGGTTCACCACATGGACGTGAAGTCCGCTTTCCTCAACGAAAAGCTAAAGGAGACCGTCTACGTCTAACAACCACCTTGCTTCCTGGACAACGATAACTCCAGCAAGGTACTGCACTGCACAAGGCACTCTACGGGCTTCAACAAGCACCACGAGCCTGGAATACGAAGCTCGATAGTACCCTGATGTCGTTGAAGTTCAAGCGTTGTGCCTCTGAGCATGACATGTACACGCACGGCCACAGAGAGCAACGGCTGATCGTGGGAGTGTACATCGACAACCTCTTAATCACTGGAGGTTACATGGAAGTTTTTGGAAGATTCAAGAGGAAGATGTCAAAGAACTTCAAGATGAGCGATCTCGGCGTGCTCAGCTTCTACCTCGACATTGAAGTGTAACAGAGTACTGCCGACATCATCATTTGTTAAGGTGAATATGCGAAGAAGCTACTAGACACAGCTAGGCTAGAAGACAGTAACCCTATAAGGACGCCAATGGAGACCCAGCTCCAGCTAAGGAAGGCCGACACTATGACGATAGTCGACGCCACCAATTACCACAACATTATCGAGAGTCTGGGCTATCTGGTAAACACACGTCGTGACCTCGCTTATTCCGTTGGATACGTGAGTAAGTTTGTGGAATGTAACGACCCAATTTTTTTTACTTAATTTAAGGTTGCTACTGTATACGTACCATAAACATTGAATGCAGAAGACTTCATTTAAATTCCATAAAACATAACCTTTAACTTAAAACGACACAACAAAAGACCAGAAATAAAATAAATAAGCGTTTAAGTTTAAAACATCCTATTCTATCCTAAGTCTAAGAAAATAAATACCACTATCCTATGCATGTGCCATGATCTCGAGTTGTGATGCCGTCATCAGCCGTACAGGAATGCCTTGCCTTAACTTGAAAAATGTAGTAGCACATGGCTTGAGTATTTAAAGAAATACTCAGTAAGTGACCCCACTATTGGGGTTAAATGCAACAATCACATGCAATAAAATGATGGGACCTATCTTTCGTTTCGTTTCGTTTCATTTTCCCTACGGTGCTGTCCTAAAGGGTAATCGTGGACGTGTACCATATACTCTACACACAGTCCATACGTGCGAGTATGTGCTCACCAGCTAGTCCGCACACCGCTGGGTCACTGTCCTTATCCGGTGGGCATACTCTGGGAGCCCCTTATGCCGGGACCCGTTAAAACTAGAACCGTCATGGCAGCGGTATGCAATGCATAACGATCATTGTCCTGCCATTTGATGTACGCGTCCGTACCCTCGTGATGGGATGGGGGTATCCTCCCAAATGCATGAACACACATAATGCATGAGGTCCCCCTATTTCTACATTTATCTTTAATGACCATAACCCCCTTGTCACGTTCAAGGCTTCATATTATTCTCATTTTCATTTCACATTTCATACACATTTCTATCAGGGTTATGGTTCCAGACAGTTTACCGTGTTTCATGTCATACAATTCATGCTGTTCACATTCACATATTCCATACAAACATGCCATAATCATTCAAGGACCTCATATCGNCGCAGATGAACCAAACTTCTTCACCAAAGCAGAAAGAAACCCGTGCTGGCTGAAGGCAATGCAGGAAGAGATGACATCCATCACTGAGAACAAGACGTGGAGTCTAGAGGACATGTCACCGGGACACCGAGCCATAGGGCTCAAATGGTTCTTCAAACTGAAGCATAACGAAGAGGGAGAAGTTATGAAGCACAAGACCCAGCTAGTGGCGAAGGGCTATGTCCAGAAGCAATGAGTGGACTTCGAAGAGGTATTTGCAGCGGTGGCAAGGTTGGAATCTGTCCACCTATTGCTAGCGATTGCGGCACATCATTCCTGGGAGGTTCACCACATGGACGTGAAGTCCGCTTTCCTCAACGAAAAGCTAAAGGAGACCGTCTACGTCTAACAACCACCTTGCTTCCTGGACAACGATAACTCCAGCAAGGTACTGCACTGCACAAGGCACTCTACGGGCTTCAACAAGCACCACGAGCCTGGAATACGAAGCTCGATAGTACCCTGATGTCGTTGAAGTTCAAGCGTTGTGCCTCTGAGCATGACATGTACACGCACGGCCACAGAGAGCAACGGCTGATCGTGGGAGTGTACATCGACAACCTCTTAATCACTGGAGGTTACATGGAAGTTTTTGGAAGATTCAAGAGGAAGATGTCAAAGAACTTCAAGATGAGCGATCTCGGCGTGCTCAGCTTCTACCTCGACATTGAAGTGTAACAGAGTACTGCCGACATCATCATTTGTTAAGGTGAATATGCGAAGAAGCTACTAGACACAGCTAGGCTAGAAGACAGTAACCCTATAAGGACGCCAATGGAGACCCAGCTCCAGCTAAGGAAGGCCGACACTATGACGATAGTCGACGCCACCAATTACCACAACATTATCGAGAGTCTGGGCTATCTGGTAAACACACGTCGTGACCTCGCTTATTCCGTTGGATACGTGAGTAAGTTTGTGGAATGTAACGACCCAATTTTTTTTACTTAATTTAAGGTTGCTACTGTATACGTACCATAAACATTGAATGCAGAAGACTTCATTTAAATTCCATAAAACATAACCTTTAACTTAAAACGACACAACAAAAGACCAGAAATAAAATAAATAAGCGTTTAAGTTTAAAACATCCTATTCTATCCTAAGTCTAAGAAAATAAATACCACTATCCTATGCATGTGCCATGATCTCGAGTTGTGATGCCGTCATCAGCCGTACAGGAATGCCTTGCCTTAACTTGAAAAATGTAGTAGCACATGGCTTGAGTATTTAAAGAAATACTCAGTAAGTGACCCCACTATTGGGGTTAAATGCAACAATCACATGCAATAAAATGATGGGACCTATCTTTCGTTTCGTTTCGTTTCATTTTCCCTACGGTGCTGTCCTAAAGGGTAATCGTGGACGTGTACCATATACTCTACACACAGTCCATACGTGCGAGTATGTGCTCACCAGCTAGTCCGCACACCGCTGGGTCACTGTCCTTATCCGGTGGGCATACTCTGGGAGCCCCTTATGCCGGGACCCGTTAAAACTAGAACCGTCATGGCAGCGGTATGCAATGCATAACGATCATTGTCCTGCCATTTGATGTACGCGTCCGTACCCTCGTGATGGGATGGGGGTATCCTCCCAAATGCATGAACACACATAATGCATGAGGTCCCCCTATTTCTACATTTATCTTTAATGACCATAACCCCCTTGTCACGTTCAAGGCTTCATATTATTCTCATTTTCATTTCACATTTCATACACATTTCTATCAGGGTTATGGTTCCAGACAGTTTACCGTGTTTCATGTCATACAATTCATGCTGTTCACATTCACATATTCCATACAAACATGCCATAATCATTCAAGGACCTCATATCGTTACATGCGTTACACATCACATCAGACTAAAAGCATACATAGCATACATTCACGTTCACATAACTACGTACTTAAGCACAATAATCTAGCATACAATGTATCATATCATAAATAAGTCATAACGTAAACACTTCATAGTCATATCGTTCTCTAACTTACCATAGCCTTAACGTTCTTATACCTATCACAGACATATCATTACGTAACATACCTTAGTCATATCGTCACAAGAACGTACCCTAATGCTATCGTTCTATCAATCTATCACAAACCTATCCCTTTCTACCCATAACCTAACCGTATTCTTTCATCAATCTCTCCTATCCATAGCACTCCGGTATGTAACCTAACCTTAACGTTTCATGAACGTATCTTACTCCTATCGTTACATTTCGTTTTGTGCATTCTTCTCGTATCATATCTCAAACATATCCTTGAGCACATCATACCATAATTATTATCCTACAATCCACATATTATAACATAACATAACATATAAGAAGCATATCGATCCACAGACAATTCACACATATCAATATATATGACACGTGCAGAACCACAGGACACGTGTCAACATCAAATATAACCATGCCGATAGTAAGGTCACTTACCTGGCTAGCTTAAGTCGTTGTCACGAATATATCTTTAATGAAAGTTCGATTCCGTCCTTTGAAATCCGGGTCAACCTATATGAGCCCATGACATTAGTTTCAGGTTTGAACTCTACAACATTATTTCTCTAATTTACATTGGCCATCGTAAAATTATGATATTTACTGTTAGACAAAATTTAATGAAGTTCATTGTCCCGTGATATTTACTGTTTTATTATTAAATTATGTTCAACAAATCATTTCTCAATCCCCTCCTTGTAATTATTTTCATTCAAATCATTCCTCAATCCCCTCCCTGTAATTATTTTCATTCTGTAAATAGATTTTCAACTGTGTAAACAGATATTATTGGCCAATTTTAAGTCGATTGTTTGACTATTATCTTCAAGTTTATAAATTTGTCAACTAAAATTTTATTGAATGTAATCTTATTTCCTGTAACTTAAAATGCTAACAAAAATCTAATCGGATATGGGATCCGATTACTACAGGATCTGGTAAAATATATAAGGAGATTTGATCCTAAATTAATTTCTTATAACCATAATTATAAAGGAATATGAAATCTGAGATAGGATTTTACTGTAATAACCGACCAAAATCTCTAAATCTGACATGTGCCTGTGTTGAAAGCCATTTTACTTCTCAAATCTGACCATTGTTGTTTTTCTATTCTTTCTGTCGTAACTGTTACTCTAGCGTAAGGATGGGTTGAGGAGAGGAGAGATAATCGTGGGAAGGGATGAGAGGTTAATGGAGAGAAGTGGGGAAATGTTTTTTTTTTAATTAATTAATTAATTTATTATTATTATTTTAACTCCTTCTTTGTAATTATTTTTATTTGTTTATTTGTTTATTTATTTTTGGGCTATTACATGGAAGCACCTACTGAGGAGCATCTTGTGGTTGTCAAGCGCATCCTGCGCTATGTGGCCGGAACCAGAGGCTGGGGTGTGAGATACTATGCAGGGAGAGGAAAGAAGAAGCTTGAGCTAGTCGGCTATAGTGATAGTGACATGGGCAGTGACATTGATGATCGTAAGAGCACTAGCGGGATGATTTACTTTCTCTCAAGCGGTGCGATCTGCTGGCAATGAACTAAACAAAAGATAGTTGCTTTGCCTTCTTGCGAAGGCGAGTACATCGTCGCTTCGACAGTAACCACATAGGGGGTCTGGCTTTCACAGCTGATGGAAGAACTCATCGGAAGAAACAGCGATCCACCAATGCTATACGTGGACAACAAAGCTACGATCTCCCTGATAAAAAATCTAGTTTTATACGACTGGAGCTAGCCCATAGAGATCAAGTTTCATTACATCCATGAGTGTGCAGATCGCGGGCTTATCAAGATTGACTTCATCCGAGTAAAGGAACAGCTTGGAGACATCTTCACCAAGTCTCTCGTGCGGGTAAAATTTGAGGAACTACGTTCAAAGATTGGAGTTCAAATAATAAGGTAGATATACCACAAGTTTTGGAGGAGATTGTTAGATAAAAGCATGCGGTTTTCTTTATTTAGTGTTTTCACGTTTTTACTCAAATTAGTTAAATCTTTTCTTTTGACCATTTGACATACGTCGAATGGATTGTCATATTTTTAGCGGGCCAAAGTGACATAGATTTAGTTGGCTACTGGGCTATTTTATGATAGAATTGTTATTTAAATAAGTCAATTTGATGGGAAACAAATAACGGTATTTTTTAGCAAATTCAAATCCCAAATCTTCAGGACTCTTTTCATGTTACTTTTTTCTTCCCAGTTTTTATGTTTTTTCTTCTCCCAACAATTTCTTCGACAATTTTTCTTCGTCAAGGGTTTCCTCACGTTGAATTGTTCAGTCAAAGATAACATAGACTCATAGGTCTGCAACATGGTGGAAGCCATAGACCCAAAGATGTATAAGGAGGCACTAGGAACGACCAAAATACCTGGAAAAGTCTCAAGAGGAAAGACATCGAAAACCAGCGGTCACTGTCGGAAGTAAACGATCGTATGAACCTAGAGGGACAGACTATCAACCATAAGCTCGAAGGCCTCGATACGCTGATAGACGTCCTCCCCAACATGTACATAGACACCCCAGGGATAGAGAAAGGGGCCAGGAACATGAGAAGCTTCGAAGCCATGAATGCGGAAAACAACACTGAGGTAAAGGTATGGCAGGCTCAAGGCTATGTTCAAATATGGTCGTGAACGTCAAACGACCAAATACTATACTGGGAAGGGTACCGAGAGTCCAATAGAACCATCCAGGTGTCTAGGAAGTGGCGAGCAAACTCTGCAAACCCGCTCGCAAGCAAAGGAGTATGCATCCACCAGTAGGGATGCTGGAACATTTGACACCGTGGTGATAAGTACGCTATCTATACTAAGACACTGCGCATTAACGTTATTTGATTCTAGTTCTACGTATTCCTTTATATCCATGCCTTTTGTTAGTCAAGTAGGGTTCACGGTAGAACCCTTATTGCATGTATTATATGTTAGTACCCAGTGGGAGTAGATCTAGTTACTGAGAATAGGATAAAAGACGGACAAGTAATAGTAGCTGGACAAATCATAAGCGCAGACCTGAATGTAGTTAGTATGACGGATTTTGATGTCATATTAGAGATAGATTGGTTAGCCGAGAACTATGTCAGTATAGATTGCCACAAGAAGAAAGTGATTTTTTCGCCACCAACTAGACCAAACTTTAAGTTTAAAGGAACCTGTATGGGAGTCACCCCAAAATAGTGTCGATGATGAAAGCCAAACGCTTGGTACAACAAGGAGNAGCGGTGCGATCTGCTGGCAATGAACTAAACAAAAGATAGTTGCTTTGCCTTCTTGCGAAGGCGAGTACATCGTCGCTTCGACAGTAACCACATAGGGGGTCTGGCTTTCACAGCTGATGGAAGAACTCATCGGAAGAAACAGCGATCCACCAATGCTATACGTGGACAACAAAGCTACGATCTNCTATATTAGCATGCGCAGTAGACGTAAAAGGAAAAGAGAAAACAATGGATACAGTATCCATAGTAAACGAATTCTCGAGTGTCTTTCCAGAGGATATACCAAGAGTTTCTCCTTCACGAGCTGAAGACTTTGGGATAGAACTCAAACCAGGAACTGAACCTATCTCTAAAGCACTATACCGCATGGCTCCAATGAAATTAAAGGAACTAAAATTACAACTACAAGACCTACTATAAAAGAGTTTCATTCGACCTAGTTTATCTTGTTGGTGTGTACCGGTGTTGTTTGTGAAAAAGAAAGATGGGTCGATGCGCCTATGTATTAACTATAGGGAGAAAAACAAGAGAACAATAAAGAACAACTACCCACTCCCTCGCATCGAGGATCTTCCAAGTTAGACCTTCAATCAAGCTATCGTCAGATTAAGATTAAGGAAGGAGATGTACTACAATAGTCTTTCGGACAAGATATGGCCACTATGAGTTCGTAGTGATGTAATTTGGTCTCACCAACGCCTCAGCCGTGTTCATGAAATTAATGAACCATGTATTCAAGAAATGTCTAAACATGTTTGTTATCCTATTCATAGACAACATTCTAATATACTTGAAAACGGATTAAGAACACCAGGAACACCTCCGAAAAGTCTTAACTATCTTAAGGTAGAACAAGTTTTACGCCATGTTTTCCAAATGTGAATTTTGGCTACGAAAAGTCTCATTCTTAGAACATGTAGTGTCTAAAGATGGGATTTAAGTGGACTCCACTACGATATAAGTCGTCACTAAATGGGAACACCCAACTACGGTTACAGAGGTATGAAGCTTCCTGGGGTTAGTAGGCTAGTATCGAAGATTTGTCCAAGATTTCGCTAGAATAGTCTCGCCGCTTACACATTTTACAAGGAAGAGCATACCTTTTATATGCAATGATGCATGTGAGGCCAGCTTCCAAGACCTAAAATAAAGACTAGTGTCAGCTCCAGTGCTCATGGGACCAGAAAGCTCAGAGGGATACGTAACCATCAACGATGCATCCAAAAAAAAATTAGGGTGTGTATTGATGCAACATTGTAAGGTTGTTGCTTATGCATCATGCTCATTGAAAGAATACGAGAAAAACTACCCTACGCATAACCTAGAATCATCCGGAGTAGTATTCACAATATAGATATGGTGACACTACATGTATGGAGAAAAGAACCAAATTTACACCAACCACAATAACCTAAAATACTTCACCCAAAAAGAATTGAATGTGAGACAACGAAGGTGGTTCGGATTAGTGAATGACTACGATATAATATCCAGCACCACCCTGGAAAGGCAAACGTAGTCGGAGATGCCCTAAGTCATAAAACGGTACACTCGTCGGTTCTCATCACTAGAGAGTCAAGTACAAGCGAACTTCGAGTAAGTTTATTGTAAAAGTTTTAGTTGCTATTTTTATGTTTTAGTAATCATAAATATCAGGTCATTACTATGGTGTTGTGCTCCATTTTTTTGGCATGATATTCTACTCTTAGTTAGCATTTTATCTTTCTCCCCTCTTAAGCATTGTATTTGGCTATAAATATAGTCATTTTTCACCTAACAAAGGACTCGATTTTCTTCCTTCTGCAAACTTATTTTCTAATACTTCATTAAATTTATCATTTGGCACCAGAGATTTGTCTATTTCAGCTGCAGCTAAAGATGACTACTAAAGGAAGTTTTGTTCAACCGTTAATACTAAAATTTGCTGGTCACTATGTTCATTGAAGCATGTTAATAGAGAAATTTCTTCGCTCTAAAGAATATTGGCAAGTAGTTGAGTGTGAGATTTCTGCTGTAACAGATGATGCTAATTACTTAGATGAATAGAAGAAGGAGGTAGCAGATTAGAAATTGAAAGACTTAGAAGCTAAGAACTACCTTTTTCAAGCCATCGATTTCTCAATTCTCGAGAATATTTTGGATAAAGAAACATAAAAAAGGATTCAACTAAGAAAAAAGTTTCAAGAAAATACAAAGGGGAAACGAGTTTGAGGCCCTTCAGAAGTATTCCTTTTATAGAAAAATGAAAAAACTTCTTGTCACCATAAAAAATCAGTTATCTATATTCCATCAATTATCTCTCTTCTCACTATTTTCTCTCATTTCTTATATTTTTCTCTTACTTTTTTTATACCTCTTAATTTCCTTCTTTCATTTCTAGTCTTGAATTTTTTTTTCTCTTAAATCCCAAAATTTTAATTAGAAAATAACTCCCTCATTTTTTATTTTATTTTTTTTTATTTTAACATAAACGTAATAAACTTTAACATTTAAATATACAACATCTATAAAAGTATTGAATTGGAAAAGAATAAGATTGGAAATAAATTGTGTATTTAAGTGTTTAATTTTATTATATTCATGTTGGAAAATGTTCATAAATGAGAGAGTTTCCGACAAAATTGAAGAGGAAAGTGATCCAAGAGTGTTTATTTTTAATTTTTTTTTAAAATTATTAATTTTTTGAAAGTTCAATGTATTTTTTAAACTACCCATTACCATTTATTTATTTGAAAAGTTAAAAAAAGATATATTTAAAGATTTTTTTTTTTTTAAAAGAATATTGATGAAACCTTTGGAGGTTAGAACATTAAAATAGGAGTAACATGTGACTTAGTATTTAAACAAATACTCAGTAAGTGACCCCACTATTGATTTTATAATGCAAGAGCATGCGAATGTAATGACGGGACTTATCATAATAGTCTATTTTCCTACGGCGACTATCCTAACGGGAAGCTTGGATGTGTAATTAATTTCCTACACATGGCCCACACGTGCAACTATGGACCTACTAGTCGGTTCGCACACCACCAGGACCTCCTTTTTTTATCGGGCGAGCATTCTCTAGTAGCTCTAGGTGCTGGACATCCGTTCGGAATAGTGGCCGTCATGGCAGCATTATGTCAAACATAATGATCGTTCTCCTACCTAGTAGTGTACGCTTCAGTACCATCGGAAGGAATAGGGGTATCCCTCAATGCATAAGCACACAATAATGTATGAGGTCCCAACATTTTTTCATTTTCATTATTGTTTAATACAATCCCGCTAGTGTTTCGTACATATCATATCGTTTTTCATATCATTTCTCATATCGTTTATCATATCATTTGTCATATATTTCATGCATACGTCGGGATTGTATTTCATGCTAGTTCGTCGTTTTTCATGTCAATCCTATCATATCATTCAGATTACATAAATATGTCATATGATAACGTTCCATGCTTCCGGACATAACAATTTTTATCATATACATATCATACCATAACATATCGCATCACAATATATCATATCATAAACATGATAATTTATCACATATCCTGTATTTCATATCATATCACAACATATATATATATATATATATATATATACATATCTGTCATTCACATGTTCATAATCATATCATTTCATAGTCATATCGTTTCCTAAACTTGTCATAGTCTTATCGTCCCTATACATCGCATAGTCATGTCATTTCATGAACATACCTTAGGCATATTGTTTCCATATGCATATCCTAGTCATATCGTTTCCTAAATTTGTCAGTCTTATCGTATTTATACATCTCATAGTTGTATCATTTCATGAACAAACCTTACTCATATCGTTTCCAAATGCATATCCTAGATCATATCGTTTCATGAACATATCCTAGTCTTACCATTACAATAACGTATCCTAACCATATCGTTTTATGAACGAATCCGAGTTATACCGTTATAGGAATGTATCCTAACCATATTGTTCTATCAATCTATCATAATCATATCCTTTTCTATACATAACCTAACCATATCACTATGTCAATCATATTTTAATCATATCGTTACATTACGTTTATCGCATCCTTCTCGTATCCTATCTCACACCTATCATTGAACACATCATGATGTAAGAGTTATCATATCATTCACATATCATAACACATACATAACATATCATAGTCATATCGGTTCATAAACAATTCACACATATCACGTTTATGACAAATGCAGAATCACAGGGCACGTGTCAGCATCAAATATAATCATGCCGATAGTAAGGTCACTTATTTGATTAGTCAACCTATGTAAGCCCATGACATCAGTTTTAAATTCAAACTTCTGCAAAATTATTCTCTAATTTAGGATGGTCCATGTGTTAGATTTCATACAAAAATTAGAATCTTTACATGAGTGAAGTCGTGAAGCATTTTATATTATATTATATTACATATATATATATATATATATTAATTAAAAATCTCTTTTTTTTTTTTTTTTTTTTNTTTATAACTTGCCCTCTATTTCTTTTTGTTTTATCATTTAGTTCTTCTCACAAATCTCCACTTTTTCCATGTGAATTTAGTTTTAGTTTAATTCTATTTATTTTGTATTTAGTTTTAGTTTTTAATTCTATATATATTTTTTCAATCTTTCAATGTGTCTCTTTTTTTTTCTCTATATTTAATTTTAATTTTTAATTCTATCCATGGAATCTTCTTATCCCATTTTCTTTTCCCTATATTTATTTTTAGTTTTTTAATTCTATTCATGAAGGGTCTACATTTTCTTCTCTCTATATTTAGTTTTAATTTTTAATTCTATCCACTAAATCTTAATTACTTCCAAATCTTCCAATCGTCTTTGTCTTCTTATTTCCGTAGTTTTTTTTTTTCTTTTAATGGCAGTTTAATTTTGTTTGGCAGTTTAATTCTAAATAATTGTCTAAGAAAAATCATAAATTAGATACCTTAATATATACCTTAATAAATTGACAAGATCTCTTCAGGTAAATCTCTAGGTCATTTTCCTTCTTCTCTTCAAAATAAATCTGAATTTTTTTTTAATTTTTTAATTTTTTTATTTTTATCGGCAATGTTTTATTGTTTTTATTCTCTTTCTGGCCTAACTTATTGTTGGAGTAAAGATTGAGGAGAGATATTTGGGGAAGGAGTTGTAAGATATAGATGGAGGGAGGGATGAGTTATTTTTGTTTATTTATTTATTATTGTTATTATTATTATTATTATTATTATTATTTGTACGGTTTTACCATTAAAGAGATTGACCTATTGCTAAGCCTTCAAAGATGTAAATACTATTCAATTAATTTTAGAATTGAAAAATAAAAATAAAAATTTAATTTTATCACTCTTTTTACTCGAGTTTTATAACATTATATCATAATATAGAACAAAACTTGTGGTATAGTTCGTTATCACGTCAGTCTAACATAGAAAGGTCTTCGAAACATAAACTTATTTTTTATTTTTATTTATTTATTTGAAAAGTTCAAACATATATTTAAAGTTTTTTTTTTTTTTTTTTTTTTTTTTTTTTTTTTTTTTTTTTTTTTTTTTTTTT
>NW_019646516.1:59934-69934 GCF_002806865.2 Cucurbita pepo subsp. pepo
TTTTTTTTTTTTTTTTTTTTTTTTTTTTTTTTTTTTTTTTTTGGGATGAAGAATATTGATAAAAAGTTTCGAGGTTCTAAGGATATTTTTTTAAAAAAAAAACATTAAAATTTATAATTATTAACTATTTTTTTAATCATGGATATTTAGTTGCTGTGGTGGAGTGGTTATCATCGTTAGTCTTACACACTAAAGGTCCTCAGCCTAATCTTGGGCAGCCACAGTAAACCTTCTTATTTTTTCTTATTTTTTAGTTTATCATTATTTTTTATTTTTTTATTTTTACTCTTGCAAGATCATATAACTCTAAAAAAAACTTTCACGAGGATGAAAGTGTTTTAATCCAGGAATAACTTTGATCCTTGTCTATCTCGAGAGGTTTGTGGTCTGGAATGTGCATTAAATCGGTCAAGTATTTACAAATCATGAATATGTGACATATGTTATATACTTTAAGGAGGGATTGTGGCAGGAGATCTGGATGTCACCCGTGTTAATATTTAGTACTCAATTATAGTTTACCATATTATCACGTTTGATCTTTTATTATATGTAAATATCATGTATCCATCTTGTAATTTATTTGATTCTATAAATGATTATAAATAAAGAACTTTCACTCCATTTAGGTGGGGTGGTTTTAGCAAATATTCTCATGGTATCAGAACCCTTTCGGTTTAGCAACCTTGATCCTTTATTTTCAATAACTTTTAAATCCTCTTCTGATTTTCTTCTCCACCACCATTACTGGTTTTGACGTTGTAGGGGTAGTGTCCGTGGCTGCCGCAAGCGGAGCCGATTGATTACTCTTCGACTCCACCCTTTTGGCCTCCAAATCATCCTTTGCAGGTCCACCTTTCGCCATACTCTGTACATACAACATCACTTTCTCCTACACAATCGGTTTCCCCTTAGCCTACTTAACCTCTTTCATTTTCTTCCCAATTGGCTCTTCATCCTTCACAGAAACCCTAGCCCCAAGATCCTCATCAGCGTTCTCATTGGAAATATACGAAATCTCGATGAGCCCACCATGCAAAGATTTACCTTTGAAATCCAGGCGCAGCGCTGGCCTCTTCACAAACCAAGTCGTTGTCAGCCTCCTCGCCAAAATTGGCTCCTTCATCCACTATGGCGACTCTTCCAACTTCAACACCGTCTTTGTCCCTTGCTCTGGGGGGTGTGGTTCCCTCTCCGTCTATTGGAACTTCACCACCTGTTATGACATCGACTACTTCTCCACCGACTCCGCCTACTGCTCTTTTGGAGTCACCAGCGCAAACTACAGTTGCAAAATATGCTCGAGATATTCATACTCGTACTCATTTGCTCAATAGAAAACCAGTCCACAAGGCGCAGGCACCACTCCATCTCCACTGCTCACTTTCTTTCTTCGTCTAAAATACATCATAGAGTTAGCGTTTTCATTTTTTGCCCTCTTCTTCTCTCTCTAGCCCTTTTCTCATAATAGAGTTAACACCCTAATTCTGAAGTTTCTACCGTGCGTCTCTATAGCCCACTACCAATGGATGTTTCTCAACACCTGATTGCTGATCATTGTATTTTCTCTAATCATACTCTCTACCGATCTCCGCTGGTGCTTTCTTTTATTGACTTTTTCTTTGACCTGTCAATGTCTATTTTTCCAATTTCTACCTACTTCTTCCTCGGTTCCCATATTCTCTTCTGTCTCATTCCCATTCTATTTTAAGCTGAAATTTCTATATCTTCCAACATTGGGTTTGCTTTTGGAGATTTTTTATTCTCTCTCTCCTTTTTTGTTTTCTTAGTTACTTGACCAAGGCCCTTCCATGGGCCCTCTCTCCCTATTCTCCTTCTTCCTCTAGGTTTCCCCTTCTTATTTGGTAGGGTAGGCATATTCTCATCGCAGCCAAGGCAGCATTGCCGCTATAGTTCTCAATGACTAAAAAAATACTATGCCGCCGAACAAAACATCTCTTCCGAACCAAGTTTCATATCCAAGCTTCACGTTCGTTCAAATCTAACGCTCAGCTTGCGGGAGTTAAGATATTTGTCTTCCCTGACGGCTTACATAGGTATCATATTTGCCTTTTTATTATAGGCAAATATCTTGTATCTATTTATTGTTATTAACTTATCCTTATAATTTATTTGGTTCTTTGAATGATTATAAATAGAGAACTTGCACACCATTTAGGTGTGGTGGTTTTAGCAAATATTCTCAACTGATGTGATCCGCTCTAACATGTCGAAAGGTCTGCTAAAGCATAGACTTAGCTTGTGCTTCATCTAAACCTTAGTATGTCGTTCATCGAGGCTACCTTCAAGCATATTTTGTTGCCTACTAGCAACTCTAGGCCTCTACGTATTACATGAATGTAACATGTTTTTATTTTTTATTTTTTGTCTACACCAAGCTCTATGCATCCACATCCTAACATTTTGCACGACCTCATTAGTTGCTTGGAAAAACTACTCTTCGTTTAAAATGGTTTACTATACCATATTCTATGACATTTAGTGCCGAAGGGAAACATTTTTGTTTATCCAAGACTCATACTTTGAGAAATTTGTGTAACGCTCACTATATAGAACCTTAAGTTCGCTTAAGGGTTTATCCTGTTACTCCCTTTAGAATTTATTTAGACTATTACAAACTAGTTTAAGAACCTCCTCGAAGATCTAGTTTATTAAACTATACATGTTGTGGGTATTAATGAGTTAAAAGACCTCACAATCACTCATAACTACCACATTGAAATTTAAACATCTTGTTCTAACCTAAGTCTAAGAAAAATAAATGCGACTACCCTATGCATGTGTCATGGTTTCGTGTTGCAATGTCGTCGTCAGCCGTACAGGAATGTCTTGTCTTAACCTGAAATAGAAGTAGCACGTGACTTGAGTATTTAAAGAAATAAACAATAAGTGACCTCACTATTGGGATTATAATGCAAGAGCATGTGAATGCAATGATGGGACCAATCATAACAGTCTATTTTCCTACGGCGGCTATCCTAACGAGAAGCTTGGATGTGTAGTTAATTTTCTACACACGACCCACACGTGCAAGTATTGACCCACTAATCGGTTTGCACACAACCTGAGCCTTCTTTTCTTATCGAGCGAGCATTCTCTAGTAGCTCTCGATGTTGGACACCTGTTAGGAGTAGCGACCGTCACGGTAGCATTATGTCAAACATAATGATCGTTCTCCTACCTAGTAGTGTACGTGTCTGTACCATCGTAAAGGAATAGGGGTATCCCCCAATGCATGAGCACACAACAATGTATGAGGTCCCAACATTTTTTCATTTTCATTATTGTTTAATACAATCCGGCTAGCGTTTCGTACATATCATATCGTTTTTCATATCATTTCTCATATAGTTTATCATATCATCTATCATGTCATTTTTCATATCATTTCTCATATAGTTTATCATATCATCTATCATATCTTTCATGCATACGCCAGAATTGTATTTCATGCTAGTTCGCCGTTTTGCATGTCAATCCTATCATATCATTCAGAGTACATAAATATGTCATATCATAACATTTCATGCTTCCAAACATATCAATTTTCATTGTATACATATCATACCATAACATATCGTATCACGAACATGTCAATTTATCACATATCCTGTATTTCATATCATTTTCATATAAAAATCACAATATATATATATATATATATATATATATATATATGTCATTCACATGTATCATAATCATATCATTTCGTCAACATTTCGTAGTCATATCGTTTCCATATGCATGTCCTAGCCATATCGTTTCTTAAACTTGTCATAGTCTTATCGTCCTTATACATCTCATGAACATACCTTAGTCATATTGTTTCCATATGCATATCTTAGCTATATCGTTTCCTAAACTTGTCATAGTCTTATGATCTTTATACATCTCATAGTCGTATCATTTCATGAACAAACTTTAGTCATACCGTTTATATATGCATATCCTAGATCATATCGTTTCATGAACGTATCCTAGTCTTACCGTTATAGGAACGCATCCTAACCATATCGTTTTATGAACGAATCCGAGTCATACCGTTATAAGAACATATCCTAACCATATCATTCTATCAATTTATCATAATCTTATTCTTTTCTATACATAACCTAACTATTTCGCTATGTCAATCATATCTTAGTCATATCATTACGTTATGTTTATCGCATCCTTCTCATATCCTATCTCACACATATCATTGAACACATCATGATATAAGAGTTATCATATAATTCACATATCATAACACATACATAACATATCATAGTCATATCGGTTCATAAACAATTCACACATATCAAGTTTATGACACATGCAAAACCACAGGGCACGTGTCAGCATCAAATATAATCATGCCGATAGTAAAGCCACTTACCTGATTAGCTTAAGTTGTTGTCACTAATTTAAATTTCGATTCTATCCTTTGAAATCCAAGTCAATCTATGTGAGCCCATGACATCAGTTTTAAATTCTAACTTTTACAAAATTATTCCTTTAATTTATAATAATTATGTTAAATTTCATGTGAACATTAGAATATTTGCATGAATAAAAGTCCGGGGATATTTTATATTATATTATATTTATTTATATATATATATAATATATATATGGAAGTTACTGATATATATAAAAGAAATTATAGAGTTATTTTATGTTACATTATTATGTACTTTCTTGTCCTCTCCTATTTCGCTTTATGGTTTAGTTCTTTTTCCTATCTCCATTTTTTAATTGTTTTATCCTATAGTTTTTTTTTTTTTACCAATTCTATCTGTATTTCCTTTCCTCTCAGTATTTAGTTTTAGTTTTTAATTCTTTCATTGAATCTTCCTATAGTTTTAAAGTAATTGTTTTATCCTATGGTTTAGTTGTATTTTTTTTCTTTTAATTCTGTTTGACGGTTTAATTCTACTGATTTAATTGGTAAAATTGTTAGCATTTAATTTCTAACTCAAACTAAATAATTGCACCACTAAAATCTAAGATATCTAGTAAAAATGAGATTTAAGAAAGAACAAAAGGAAGATTTAATATAACTTAACAAATTGACGAGATCTTTGTATGCATAACTGATAGTTGGAGTAGGGGTTGAGAAGAGATATTTGGGGAAGGAGTCTTGAGATATGGGTGAAGGGAAGGATGGGTTAATTAATTAATTAATTATTTATTATTGTTATTATTATTATTATTTTGTATGTTGTTACCATTAAAGAGCTTGACCTATTACTAATGAAAGCCTTTAAATATGTAAATACTATTTAATTAATTTAAATTCTAATTTTATCATTTTATTTACCCTGGATTTTATAACATTATATCATAATATAGAACAAGATTTGTAAATCATTTGGTCTTGGGGTATAGTTGGTTATCACGTCAGTCTAACATAGAAAGATCTTCGGTTAAAGTCTTGACAATGCTTTCTCTCATGTGGTTGAATGATTGATTTTATGCATAATATTTTAAATATAGGATATGAATAGATAGAACAATAACTTGGTCTCGCCATTCTATTTTGGGTACACTGCAAAGCCTATGATATGTTCACAAATGAGAGAGTTTCGTAAAAAAAAATGAAGAGAAAAGTGATTTAAGAATATTTTTGAAGTTTTTTTTTTCTTTTTAAAAGTGTGAGTATTAAATAAACTTTTGAAAGTTGAATGGTGTAATATCTCACCAACAATAAACTTATTTTATTTATTTGAAAAGTTCAAGATATATTTAAAGATTTTTTTTTTTTTTACCAAGAATATTGATGAAACCTTTCAAGGTTCTAAGGATATTTTTTTTAAACATTAAAATTTATAATTATTAACTATTTTTTTAATCATGAACATCTAGTTATTGTGGAGTAGTGATTATCGCATTAGTCTTACACACTAAAGGTCCCTATTCAATCCAGGGTAGCAACACACTAAAGCAACTTTCGTTCTCGAAAGTGTTTTAATCTCTTAATAACTTTGGTCCTTGTCTATTTGGAAAGATTTGTGGTCTGAAATGTGCATTAAGTCGGTCAAGTATTTACGAAGCATGAATATGTGACATATGTTGTATACTAAATTATTTTCACACTATTTAGATGTGGTAGTNTGACGGTTTAATTCTACTGATTTAATTGGTAAAATTGTTAGCATTTAATTTCTAACTCAAACTAAATAATTGCACCACTAAAATCTAAGATATCTAGTAAAAATGAGATTTAAGAAAGAACAAAAGGAAGATTTAATATAACTTAACAAATTGACGAGATCTTTGTATGCATAACTGATAGTTGGAGTAGGGGTTGAGAAGAGATATTTGGGGAAGGAGTCTTGAGATATGGGTGAAGGGAAGGATGGGTTAATTAATTAATTAATTATTTATTATTGTTATTATTATTATTATTTTGTATGTTGTTACCATTAAAGAGCTTGACCTATTACTAATGAAAGCCTTTAAATATGTAAATACTATTTAATTAATTTAAATTCTAATTTTATCATTTTATTTACCCTGGATTTTATAACATTATATCATAATATAGAACAAGATTTGTAAATCATTTGGTCTTGGGGTATAGTTGGTTATCACGTCAGTCTAACATAGAAAGATCTTCGGTTAAAGTCTTGACAATGCTTTCTCTCATGTGGTTGAATGATTGATTTTATGCATAATATTTTAAATATAGGATATGAATAGATAGAACAATAACTTGGTCTCGCCATTCTATTTTGGGTACACTGCAAAGCCTATGATATGTTCACAAATGAGAGAGTTTCGTAAAAAAAAATGAAGAGAAAAGTGATTTAAGAATATTTTTGAAGTTTTTTTTTTCTTTTTAAAAGTGTGAGTATTAAATAAACTTTTGAAAGTTGAATGGTGTAATATCTCACCAACAATAAACTTATTTTATTTATTTGAAAAGTTCAAGATATATTTAAAGATTTTTTTTTTTTTTACCAAGAATATTGATGAAACCTTTCAAGGTTCTAAGGATATTTTTTTTAAACATTAAAATTTATAATTATTAACTATTTTTTTAATCATGAACATCTAGTTATTGTGGAGTAGTGATTATCGCATTAGTCTTACACACTAAAGGTCCCTATTCAATCCAGGGTAGCAACACACTAAAGCAACTTTCGTTCTCGAAAGTGTTTTAATCTCTTAATAACTTTGGTCCTTGTCTATTTGGAAAGATTTGTGGTCTGAAATGTGCATTAAGTCGGTCAAGTATTTACGAAGCATGAATATGTGACATATGTTGTATACTAAATTATTTTCACACTATTTAGATGTGGTAGTTTTAGCAAATATTCTCAATCGGCTCTAACATGTCGAAAAGTCTGCTAAAGCATGGACTTAGCTTGTGTCACCAAGCTGTATGCATCCACATCATAACCTTTTGCACGACCTCATTAGTTGCTTGGAAAAACTACTCTTCGGTTAAAATGGTTCACTATACATCATCTAGTTCATTAAATTATACAAGTTGTGGGCATTAATGAGTTAAAAGACCTCATAGTCACTCATAACTACCGCATTAACTTAAAGAAAATCTTTGAAACATCATCTTTCTTAACTCCTATACTTGAAAGAATTTTTGTTTCTTGAAGTGTATCTCCTATCTTTTGTTACCTTAATCTGCTCTTTATATTTAGTAAATATATGCATGGCTAGATTATATCTTCCTACCAAAACTAATGCGGTCAATGGAAAATGTTAATGTGTCAAACCTAATGCTAGAAACCTCGAATACTTAATTCAGTCTTAATTCCCAACTTTCCAACTCCCCTCAAAATGACTTACTTTCTTCTTTTAACAATTTTTATTATAAGGTTAACTCCTTTTGGTACCTAGTTTTGTAGTGAGGACCTTGGTTCGGAGTTTTGAGTTACTATCCCTTTGACACTCTCCTGAAAGACTTGTGGGGTCTTATGCTCAGTGAACAACTCTTTCTTGACCTATGCACGAGGCTTTATGCATTCCCCGCAACGTAGTCTTAATACTTGCATCCAAGGCTTCATGTGTTCGATGCGATACAATTTGTGTACCTATGTCCAAGGCTTCACGGGTTCCTTACGACATAGTTTAAGTACCTACACCCAGGTGTTCATGCGTTTCCTATGATGTAGTCATTGTCGTAAGACCATATTGCACTATTCATCGGGAGGTCTTTAAAATATCTCAGGTTCTCGTTCAAGAGTTTTTTTGTTAAGTCTTGAAGTACAACTAAGGAAAAATTCTTAACAAGTACACCCTAATCCATATGAGTCATAAACATTTATCTACATGCATAAATCTTTCATAAGCATCTTGTCACTTGGTATTCGTAAAAACCTTGATTTGTTACCAAGTGTCACGGGTAGTTACATACTTTTTGTTTAGCTCATATCCCTGAGTTGTTATAATATCCTTAAAATCTTTCAAACTTACCCTTATATTCTAAATGAGTCTCATCAATTTTGAGTCTTTAAGGTCTTGAAAACATCTTAGAATTCTTATAGGGATATTTTGGTTATTTACTACCCCAAATCTTGGTCTGAATTTTCAACCTATTCCAATGGCCTTGTAACATAAGGCTACTCATTAAATTAAATGCCACTTAGGGGTCACTTTGGTCATAAACCAGCAATATATAATTATAGAGGCAATTTAGTCATTTTACACATACCCTTGGTTTAGCCTCTCATCATAATCTAATTATCATCAAATTTCATAGGTAACCTTATCACGTCATATTGAGCCTTCTCCTAAAATTTCATGAGAAATAGAATCCATTTAGTACGATTGTGGTTTAGGCGCTTCCTTGAAATCAACATTCATGTCTTGATAAACTTAAATACTTACCTCAACCTTAATTTCAATTTTCTCACTTTCTTCAAGATAACTTGCTTTCTTCGGTCAACAAGAACAAGAGTTTAATCAATTTCCTTCATTACATTGTCCTCCTAGTCAATTTTTTTAAGTCTTGCTAAAGGTCTAATAATGCACTTTTTTATCTATACGTCCTCAAGGTCTCATCCTAACAATTTTCCATTCATCATATGAAAAGGCAACACAACGAAAGGGGGCTTTTTTATATTTTTTTATTTTTTTAATAGGGTGACTCCTCCCAAATCAATCTTAAATCGTTCCTAATTTTAAGGTATCTTGAAAATCTCAAACTTCAATTCATGTTTATAAATATTTATAAAACTTTGACCATGATCGTAATATCTCATCCACACTGTGACTCGATTGTAAGTTTAAAAATTTTCAATTAGTGTTAGGCAGGCAGGTTTTCTATGTCTCACTACTTCCCGAGCTTAGTTCACATTAAAGTCATTTATGTCATTCATAAAAATCAGTTTAGGTATACAATGTTTCAACTTTTACGGTGTTAGCTCATAACTTTTTTATTTTGTTCACACCCATACATAAATTTCATATTTACATGACGAAATTTCCTTTCAACACTACCACTTTTAATATCTATAGCAAACTATAAGATGCAGTTGTCTATCAAGTTTTCTTGGTCATTTTCATTTGAATCTACTTAATCGTGTATACGTTGATACATTTTTTTTTCATGTCTATGGTCATAACACTACATATTTTGACTATGTTCAAGACGTCTGACTAAAACATCTACGTCTGACTAAAACATCTAACCTTTGTTAGCAAAATCATTTTCATGCATAAAATAGTGTTTAGTAGCTTAATAAACTCTAGCTCCCCATTCAAGTACAAACCTGACTAAATCTAAACACTATCAATGTAGTAATTAACATTCATATTCCATGCCGGGTAAATCATACCATATTCTATATTAAAATAAACATATAACTAAGTCAACAATAATGCAGTCAACTATAATACAGTTAATGGTGCCAAAATTTAATTACGAGTTATAGTTGATAATGACTAAGCAATAACAACATAAGCAAAAAACAACATTTCCTTTTCTTATCTCATGCATGACATACCTGATGGTGACGAGGCATAAGATGTG
>NW_019646516.1:75645-76405 GCF_002806865.2 Cucurbita pepo subsp. pepo
TTTTTTTTTTGTCTACTTTGAGCGGTACACATTCTCGCTCAAATTTTTTTGATAGTCGCATTGGCGACTAGGTCTAGCTCGGGTCCTACTCGCTTTCTCTCACCTACCTCATCCCAACATAGTGTGAACCTGCACCATTTCCTATAAAGGGTCTTGAACGGTGTCATTCAAATAGTGGCTTGAAAGCGCAACTTCCCTTAAAGTCTAATATGCAAGAACGTAGAATGTCCTCTAAGATTTTGTGCTCAGTTTTCCATCTGTTTGGGGGTGGAAGGAGGTGCCAAAGTCGAGCCGAGTACCCAACACTTTTTGAAATCTGCGCCAAAACGCTGACGTAAAGCATGGATCTCGATTCGACACTATAGACACTAGAACTCCATGAAGTCTTATTATTTCTTCACATACAGTTGTGCCTAGTTATCAACTATATATGTGCCTTTTTCAGGTAAGAAGTGTGCTGACTTGGTCAGCCTATCGACAATTACCCAAATCGTTGTCTAGCCTTTAAGCGTTTCGGGTAATCCTACTATGAAATGCATTGCTATGTTTTTCCACTTCCACTCCGATATACTTTCGGGCTGTAACATCCCCGCTGTCTTTCGTCTAGAAGCTTTCACTTGTTGAAAAACTAAGCACTCGTCCCTCTTCATGCTCTTCCACCAGAAATGTTGTTTTAAACCTTGGTACATCTTAGTACCTCCTGGGTGCATGGCAAATGGCAAGGTGTGAGCTTCCGTCAGTATCTCTTTCCTTAACTCCT
>NW_019646516.1:78587-88800 GCF_002806865.2 Cucurbita pepo subsp. pepo
GGACTTACTTGCCCTTACGTCTGAACCTCAAGAAGCCTCTCATGGGTGCTACCTTTAGGAATACTTGGTCCCCTACCTCAAACTCTAAGTCTCTACGTCTTACATCAGCATAACTTTATTTTTTTTTTTGTCTACTTTGAGTGGTACACATTCTCGCTCAAATTTTTTTGATAGTCGCATTGGCGACTAGGTCTAGCTCGGGTCCTACTAGCTTTCTCTCACCTACCTCATCCCAACATAGTGGGGGCTTGAAAGCGCAACTTCCCTTAAAGTCTAATATGCAAGAACGTAGAATGTCCTCTAAGATTTTGTGCTCAGTTTTCCATCTGTTTGGGGGTGGAAGGAGGTGCCAAAGTCGAGCCGAGTACCCAACACTTTTTGAAATCTGTGCCAAAACGCTGACGTAAAGCATGGATCTCGATTCGACACTATGAATTACCTCGTGTACTTCTGAGAGGGAGGGAGGTAGGGCTAACTTATACACTAAATACCAATTCACTCGACAATTTTGACAGGTCCAATGCATCTAGGACTTACTTGCCCTTACGTCTGAACCTCAAGAAGCCTCTCATGGGTGCTACCTTTAGGAATACTTGGTCCTCTACCTCAAACTCTAAGTCTCTACGTCTTACATCCGCATAACATTTTTTTTTGTCTACTTTGAGCGGTACACATTATCGCTCAAATTTTTTGGATAGTCGCATTGGCGACTAGGTCTAGCTCGAGTCTTACTAGCTTTCTCTCACCTACCTCATCCCAACATAGCGGGGACCTGCACCGTTTCCCATAAAGGGTCTTGAACGATGTCATTCAAATAGTGGCTTGAAAGCACAACTTCTCTTAAAGTCTAATATGCAAGAACGTAGAATGTCTTCTAAGATTTTGTGCTCAGTTTTCCATCTGTTTGGGGGTGGAAGGAGGTGCCAAAGTCGAGCCGAGTACCCAACACTTTTTGAAATCTACGCCAAAACGCTGACGTAAAGCATGGATCTCGATTCGACACTATAGACACTAGAACTCCATGAAGTCTTATTATTTCTTCACATACAGTTGTGCCTAGTTATCAACTATATATGTGCCTTTTTCAGGTAAGAAGTGTGCTGACTTGGTCACCCTGTCGACAATTACCCAAATCGTTGTATAGCCTTTAAGCGTTTCGGGTAATCCTACTATGAAGTCCATTGCTATGTTTTTCCACTTCCGCTCCGATATACTTTCGGGCTGTAACATCCCCTCTGTCTTTCGTCTAGGAGCTTTCACTTGTTGAAAAACTAAGCACTTGCTCACAAACTTGGTCACGTCCCTCTTCATTCTCTTCCACCAGAAATGTTGTTTTAAATCTTTGTACATCTTAGTACCTCCTGGGTGCATGGCAAATGGCAAGGTGTGAGCTTCCGTCAGTATCTCTTTCCTTAACTCCTCTATTGCCACGACATATAGGCATCCCTGATACAATAGTTCTTCATCTGAGGACTTTCAGAATCTGTCTACTGGACTTTCGTCTAGCTGGCCTAGGACTTTCTGTACATTAGGATCCTCTCGTTGGGAGGTAATAATTCTCTGCTGAAGAGTAGGTTGCACTATGAGTCTGGTCAGCTGTGCTATGATTCCCTCGCTCGCTACAGCTATGCTGTCTTGCTCAAATTCTATTTTACCCTTACTTTCCTTGTAATGAGGGCCGACGAGTAGGCCGTCTTTCTACTCTAAGCGTCTGCGACCATGTTTGTTTTTCCAAGGTGGTACTGGATATCTACATCGTAGTCCCACCAATTCTAGTCACCTTCTCTGCCTCATATTTAACTCTTTCTAGGTGAAGAAATATTTTAAACTTTTGTGGTTGGTAAAACTTTGAGTTTCTCTTCATATAAGAAGTGTCGCCAAATTTTTAGTGCAAACGCTACAACGGCCAACTCTAGGTCATGGGTAGGGTAATTTTTTTCGTATTCTTTTAGTTGACAGGATGAGTATGCAACAACCTTACATGTTGCATTAACACACATCCTAGTCCCTTCTTGGACGCGTCACTATAGATTATGTACTCTTTTGAGCTTTCAGGTACTGTGAGTACTGGGCTGTTACCAATCTCTCTTTTTGGTTCTGGAAGCTTGCCTCACAAGCATCATTCCATATGAATGAAACCCCTTTTCTCGTTAACTGTGTCAAAGGTGAGGCTATCCTAGTGGAGTCCTGCACAAACCATCGATAGTATCCTGCAAGTCCTAAGAAACTCTGTACTGATGTTATCGTAGTTGGCCGTTCCCACTTTGTGACCGCTTCGACCTTAATGGTATCTATGGATACTCCGTCCTTTGTCACTATGTGTCCTAGGAAAAAGACTTGTCGTAACCAATATTCACACTTTGAGAACATCGCGTATAACTTGTTCTCTCTTAGGGTCGCTAGGACTTTTCAGAAGTGTTCCTGGTCTGTTTTCGAGTACACTAGGATATCATCAATGAGCACGATCACAAAAGTGTCAAGACAATCCTTGAACCCTCGGTTCATTAACATTATTAACACAGTTGGAGCATTGGTGAGGCCAAATGACATCACTACTAACTCATAGTGATCGTACCTTGTCCTAAATGCTGTCTTTGGTATGTCTTTTTCTTTAATCTTTATTTAATGGTAACCTGACCGCAGATTTATCTTAGAAAATATCGTTGCCTCTCTGAGTTTATCGAATAAGTCTTCCATTCTAGGCAGAGGGTATTTGTTCTTTATGGTTCTCTTATTTAGCTCTCTTTAATTGATGCATAGACGCATCAATCCATCTTTCTTCTTAACAAACAACACTGGCGCACTCTAGGGGGATACGCTAGGTCGAATAAACCCTTTATTCAGTAAGTCTTGTAATTACGCCTTGTGTTCCTTCAACTCTGCTGGCACCATGTGATAAGGTGCTTTGAAAATAGGCCTAGGTCCTAGCTTGTGTTCGATGACGAAGTCGATCGCTCATGAAGGGGGTATTCCAGGTAGATCGTCCGAAAATACATCTTGGAACTCGTTTACTATTGGCACGTTTTCTAGAGTCTTTTCTTTTCCTCTTACGTATACGACACATGCTAATATAGCCCATCCGTCTTGTTGGACTAACCTCTTTGCTTTCATCCTCGAGACTACTTATGATTACTTGGTCATTCTTTACTCTATCTCTAGCTACTAAGTCTACCCCCGAAGGGGTGCATACAGACATTTCATGCAATAAGGGTTTTAATTCAAACCCCGTCTCTAATCCTTCTTGAGGTGGACACTCTTCAGCCTCACCTCGTCCTCTACCTCTAATAGGAGATCGTCCCCTTCCTTGTCTTACTCTTTTGCGTGGTCTAGGCAGCATGGTTCTAGAAACCAAGATAGCATCTCTTAAATCTAAGGTTCACCACTATGCATATATATTATTAAAAATACATATACTAAAGTCACATCATATTGCAAACAAAATTACTTCGCATACAACAAATCACATCATACTCTATAATAAATACATGAAATATCACAACAATTTCAGTAATATCAACAGAAAAATGCATGCGAGTTCGAAAATGTTTCTCTTTTCTTATCTTATGCAAGACGTACCTGACGGTGACGGGACATCAACGTTGTGACCATGGAATGTGTCAAGCCAACATCGTAGGCTAGTCTACAGAATCTAAAACCTAGAGCTTTGATATCAACTGTAACGACCCTAAATTTTCACATACTTAGTGTCGCTACTAACGTCTCATGCTCCTCTATAATGTGGAAATATAACTCTTACATGAACATCATTTATAACGTAAACTTTGAAAAACGCTTAAAACAACATCTTATCTGGAAACACAGTCATGGTCTTACGTATTTAAATACGAAATACTGAAATTTAGAGAAAATAAGAGAAATACGAAGTTATTTAAAACAATGAAATGCATAACAACCTATTCTAACCTAAACCTAGAAATTTAAATATGAATTACCACATGCACGTGCCACAGTCTCTGCTTGCGATGCCGCCGTACTCCATACAAGTGCGCCTTGCCTTTACCTAAAAAATGATAAGGCACACGGCTAGAGTATTTCGAAGAATACTCAGTAAGTTGCCTAACTATAAGGGGTCATGCAAATGCAAACACATGCAATCATGATTTATAGACCTATCTCTAACATCATAGGGGTGGCCTCAAGTCTCGGACAAATTGGATGTGTAGTACTTTCCTACACACAATTCACATGTGCGATTGTGAATCTCTAGGGCGCTCACACACCCCCTGGACCCTCTGGTCAAGCTAATCTGTAGTGATGTTTTGAGGTTAGCGTAACCCCACAGTGTCATGCGCCTCATGAACACCCTCATCTGTGCGCATTCGCACTCATCATCATATTGTGTGCGTTCGCGCTCATCATCTCTAGGGGAAGTATCCCTATGCTTATGAACTTACAACATGCATGAGGTTCCTCTAAATCCATCATAATGTCTTTTCTAACACACCCCTCTAGTCTCATCTCTTTGTTACTCTAGGTAACACATACTCATGGATATTTATATTAATATCATTTTCATGCTCTTAGGGTTGTGTCCTATGTCGATCTAACGATACTCACCACTATTAGGGTCACAAAATGCAAACACATGCAACTCATACTTAAGGACCTACCGTTAAAACCATCATAGGGGTGGCCTCTAGTTTCGACAAAATTTGATGTGCATGCGAGCGAGAGTCTTCAGACGGTTCGCACGCCCCATGGACCAACCATAGTCGGGCTAATTGTCCATAGCCAGACCTTCGTAGGTTAGCAAATCTCGAGTGTTATGCAAGGCATGATGATGATCATCATCTTCATATTCATAGCGTACGCGTTTTGTAAAAATAGTAACATCATCAATCAAAAAAGTTTAAAAAAGATAGAATGGTAAGAAAAATTTGTGGAGTTAGAAAATCTTCATACAAAATTGAAATGGATAGAATATAGGGTAAGAATCTGACTCAAAATTTTGGATCATATCTTCTCTCTCTTCCCCTATTTTCTTCATTCTTGGATTCTTCCATCTAAAGAGGAGGGAAGAGAGATAGGAGAGAAATCTAGAGCTAAAACTTCCTCGATCGAGTTGCCCAACAAGTCAATTCTCTGCTTTTTTGGGTGAGCTGTAGATTGAGAAGAATTTATAAACATTAATGCCACACACTTAAAGACGTTCGTTCAAACTGATTCATTTAACTATAGGGAAGTATTAGTTTTCCAACCAACTTTGGAGGCAAATATTTATAGAAACTTGACACCCCAAGGATTGTGTCAAAGAAAATTTGAAGCAATTGGGATACCAATTTCTCGAGAACGGAGGTCCCGTACGTCAACTACGAGGTAAGTAACCATCAGAATTTTCTTAAGAAATACTTGTAGGAATTGCTTGAATTTTTATATAAACATTAAACCAAGTATGAATTAAAGATATATGAAAGAAAAATATTAAGAACCATGAGTTAAGACCCTAAACGGATCAAATTTCTTGAGATTTAAGTAACATCAAAATAACCCACTAAATGAATTCCGCTGCCCATGAACTTTTAATTCTGAGCATACTATGGTATGTTAAGATTATATATGCAATTTGATAGTCATTGCACAAAGTTGAGTAGTAAACCAAATAACGGTATAAAATGACCATAATGCTCCCAAGGCAACTTACGTTCGGTTCATGATCTAAATGACCTTTAAATGCTATGAAACTTTGTAGTAGACCCTATTTTTTTTTTTTTTTTTTTTTTTAATGGTTGATGACATACTAAAGTCTAAAAGGAATTGGAACATTTTCAGAGGTGGTTAAATGACCAAAATGCCCCCATGACCTTTTAAGGTATTTCAAGGTCTAAACCCCTCTAAGTGACTTACTACTCCTTACAAAGCCTATTCGTAGGGTCATAAAGATATTTTTAAGATTTCAAGTTGTTAAAAATGAGAAGCTTTGATACCATGCTAATAATGAGAAACATAACTGGGATCGAAAGTCCAAATTTCATTAATGTTCATGACGTTTATAATAAGATACAAGCAACCAACTAAATCATAGAAATAAGAGAAATCCATAATCTCATTGTTTCATTTTTATTCGCAATAACTATATTTATTTTCAAGCAAGTGTTTTTGTCGGTAAAAAAGAAATCAAATGGATTTAAGGGGACATTTCGAGAACGTATCAATAAGCTAGACCCATGCTTCGAGTTGTTTCATGCCATAAATAAATGCGAACACTCAAGAAATCTGTCGGACTGGCTAAATGATGCGGAGAAGGCTAGTGACATTGATCCACAAGACTAAATGAACTAATTGGTTCTATAGGATATACTATAAAAAAAAATTAGTACATTCCCCCATGCACTGACAACCAATTTCTAAAAGGGATGAAAATCCTAGGTACCGCTGTATAAAATATATTTGATAACTAATCTTATATCCTAAATCAAATTTCTTAATACAAGTTAATTAGAACAATTTTGAAACCCAAACCAAGTTAGAGCCTAAGAAACGTTTAAAGGGATTACCTCAAGTAATTCTTCCCAAAACTCAAGACTCTTCTATAAATATCTAACGAACTCATTATGACTTCATGAAATTCTAAATGACTCAGGTATGTTACTAAATTTTGTAGAGCTTAAGAATGCATGATACGACTTATGTTTCCAGAAATTACAAACCTTAGAATTTACATAATGTTGAAGACTGAGAACCAAGAAATATACTATACAAGCTCTACAACTACCAAGGTAAGAAAAACATTAGGTACCACTCAAGAATAAGGGACCAACGTCCTTAAACTAAGAAACTCAAGAAACTCATAAGACCTCCCACGATATAGCATGTTCATGATTTAGACTACGTAGCTTTGAACGTATGAAGCCTTGAGTGTACGTATTGAGACTATGCCGCTTGGAATGTATGAAGTGCAATGATTGACTTGTTTGTAATGATTATATCAATTGACACAACTTCTTCTACCGTGCATAAAACTACAACTCTAAATATATAGTTGAGTGACCTATAGTTAACAATAAAAATTTATTAATTAAAGAGTTTAATTATTTAATTTTGGGTCATTGAATCTTATAATATATATGTTCATAAGGTCTCTTTGCTAACTCATAACACTAAAAGGTTCAATTTAGTTAAAAGAAAAATTATATTTTAGTATATTAGATATATTAAATATAGCTAAGAAAATAGATCTAATTTAGAGGGTTCTAATAAATATTTAATATATTAAATACAAATAGAGAAAAATATATTTAGTTTAAAGTGTTTATAGAATATATTAGATATACTAAATATAAATAGACAAAATAATAATAATAATAATAATCTTCCGTGTTCACATTAATATTTAATGTATTAACTATATTAAACATAAAAGCGAAAAATATATTTATTGTATCACACTTCCATTCTTGGCTGAGAATCTCCCGATTATACCCCAACCATAACTCCGCATCAGTTTTCAACATAAATGATGCACATGTCACCTTTTGATCATCCAGACCGTTCATTAATAAGAAAATTGTCTTAATTGATGATTGCCACAATTGTGTCTTTGTTGGGTCTCGTGAGGCACCATTAAAGGTACGAGGATCTACCCCTTGAAATCCTGCATTAGCGCTTCTCGCAATGACTGCGTACTGTTGGTTTGCTGGGTGGGCACCACCATTTGCATCCCAACCTAGAATGATTCCCACATCATGGTAGTCATTGGGTCCATTCTAGCCGTCGGTGCCACTGGGGGTGGCACTGCTGTGTCAGTTTGAGTTACTGATCCTTCACGAGGTGGACTCCCTCTACCTCTACCCCATCCTCTAACAGGGGGTCATCTTCTTCCCCTATGCCCTCTTCCATGTCCTCTAGGTGACATGATCTATAATCAACACGTAATTACTCTTAAGTGAGGATCTCTCGGTACAAAAAATATGTCGTACACTATATCATGATAAACACACGACTCAGTCAACAATAGCACACTTGACAATAACATTCAATATCTTTTTTATTATTTTACGTATGACATACTTGATGGCGACGGAGCATCAGCGGTGGGACCATGGAACGTACTAAAACTACCTCGTATGCTAGTCAACAAAATCTGTAACCTAGGGCTCTGATACCAACTGCAATGACCCTATTTTTCTATTGAAATAGAGTCGCTACGATATGAATGACCTTCTTTGTGAAAACTTTCATTTAAATAATTCATAACACACGATGTCATGGACTTAAACTTACATAATAAAACCTTAAAACAAAACAACTAAAAATAAACTACATGAAATTTGGATAAAACAAAAAAGGATTAAAATGATGTCCTAATCTAACTTAAGGACTAGAAAATAAATAAAATGCAATTTAAACCAGCACAAGTTCCATGGTTATGAAATTGGGGTTATGAAATGGAGTCACATACAACATGGTGGGACCTATCATTTAAAACATCATGTGTAATACTTCTTTACACATGGCCCACACGTGCAAACGTGAATCCACTAGATGGGCTCGTACGCCTCCTAGGCCTGCTGGATGGCTAGCACTCGCTGATGGGATATTGCAGGACACCCAGAGGGAATAGCAGTCGTCATAGCATTATGGCAAACATGATGGTCACAATCAGTATCATGGTGTACATGTTCGTACTCACTATAATGGAGAAGTATCTCAATGCACGTGAACACACAGTTATTGATCAGGTCTCCATACTTTCTATCATAGTATGATAGGTGGGAATTCAAACGTAGAAGTATAAAAATATATATTTATATTAAAGTATATGCATAAACTTTTAAAAATGTTGCATAGCATAGTGAATAATCATGTTAGTATATGTTATTAACTCTCGATTATCCTCTTTTCAATAAAGAACTCCCAAATCCATAGTGCCTTTCAGTGTCTAAACACCAGTTTTAAGTGGTTTTAACTCCCATCATATGGTCGATTAAAACTAACCATTATCTAATTTGCTTCTATTGAAAGGGTCCAAACATTATTTTTCTGAGTTGTATATTTGTGAGTAGTAAGTAGTCAACTTTTTAGTAGCAAATATTAAGATTAAAGAGCTTGATGTATTGCTAAATATAATAATGAACGCCCTCAAAGATATAAATACTATTCAATCAATTCCAGAAAAGGAAAATATATAGGGATTTGAAATTCTAATTTTATCTTTCTTTTTTATTTTTTCTTTTTACTGGGTCGTGTGTTTTATAACATTATATCATAATATAGAATAAATTTGTATTTATAAATTAGTATATCATAATGTTGTGGTGTAGTTAGTTTATCATGTTAGTCTAACATATTAAAGTTTTCTAGTTCGAGCAATACCATAGGATTATTAACTTTTTTTTTTATTATTATTATTTTTTTTTAGAACAATCTTGCCTAACTAAACCTAATTTTGGATAAAATAATTTAAATATACTTTTAGTATTTTAAACTAGTTAAGTCTAGTGATACATAAATAATTNTTTGTCAACTTTTTAGTAGCAAATATTAAGATTAAAGAGCTTGATGTATTGCTAAATATAATAATGAACGCCCTCAAAGATATAAATACTATTCAATCAATTCCAGAAAAGGAAAATATATAGGGATTTGAAATTCTAATTTTATCTTTCTTTTTTATTTTTTCTTTTTACTGGGCCGTGTGTTTTATAACATTATATCATAATATAGAATAAATTTGTATTTATAAATTAGTATATCATAATGTTGTGGTGTAGTTAGTTTATCATGTTAGTCTAACGTATTAAAGTTTTCTAGTTCGAGCAATACCATAGGATTATTAACTTTTTTTTTTATTATTATTATTTTTTTTTAGAACAATCTTGCCTAACTAAACCTAATTTTGCATAAAATAATTTAAATATACTCTTAGTATTTTAAACTAGTTAAGTCTAGTGATACATAAATAATTTAAACTCAACTCTAAAAATTTAAACTAGTTAAAAGGTATAATTTAATCATATTTCTAATATTTCTAATATTTTAAGATAGTTAAACCTAATTATACATAAATAATTTTAGACTATGAAAATTTAAAAGGTAGTTTAAGCCTAATTATACATAAATAATTTAAAACTCTGAATCTTTGAATTAGTTAAAAGGTAGTCATACTACCCTTAAACTCAAAATTTAAAATAGTTAGAAGGTAGTCATACTAACCTTAAATGCTTACGAATAGTTGAAATTAGAAGGAAAGGGT
>NW_019646517.1:0-5197 GCF_002806865.2 Cucurbita pepo subsp. pepo
GTGGGGAATGGTTAGGCTTGATGATTTATAATAGAATTTCGCAGAAACCGNAACTTTTGTGGGGAATGGTTAGGCTTGATGATTTATAATAGAATTTCGCAGAAACCTAGTGCATAAAACAATAAAAGAGTGCTAAAAATCGAGACCTTAATTCGAAAACCCTAATTTGGGACGTTTGATGGACGTGCTAAAAAACCTGAGTAACGACCGATGTTCTTTCGAAACTTTTGTAAGGAATGAATAGGCTTGACGATTTAGAATAGAATTTCAAAGAAACGGAGTGCATAAAACAGTAAGATAGTGAGTAAAATCGAACCCTAATTCGTAAACCCTAAAATGGGACGTTTGAAGTACGATCGAAATAAACCGAGTCACGGTCGACATTTTCTGAAACTTTTGTGGGGAATGATTAGACTTAATGATTTAGAATAGAATTTCAAAGAAAGTAAGTGAGTGAATAAAACAGTAAGAGAGTGCTTAAGATCGAACCTTTATTTGTAAACCCTACTCTGGGACGTTTGAAGTACGATCAAAATAAACCGAGTCACGATCGAGACCCTAATTCGGAAAGCCTAATTTGGGACGTTTGAACTACGTAAAAAAAAAACCGTGTCACAATCGACTTTTTTTTTAAAGTTTCGATGGGAATAATTAGGCCTGAAGATTTAGAATACAATTTCGAAAAATCGGAGTGCATCAAATAGTAAGAGAGTGCTAAAATCGAACCCTAATTCGTAAACCCTAATCTGGGATGTTTTCGTACGTGCTAAAAAATCGAACCCTAATTTGTAAACCCTAATGTGGGAAGTTTTAAGTACGATCAAAATAAACCAAGTCTCGGCCCACGTTTTTCGAAACTTTTGTGGGGAATTATTAGGCTTGATGATTTAGAATAGAATTTCAAAGAAAATAAGTGCATAAAACAGTAAAATAATGCTTAAAATCGAGACCCTAATTCGGAAACCCTAATCTGGGACGTTTGAAGTTCGTGCTAAAAAAACCGAGTCACGGCCGACGTTTTTCGAAACTTTTGTGGGGAATGATTAGGCTTGATGATTTATAATAGAATTTCGAAGAAACAGAGTGCATAAAACAGTAAAAGAGTGCATAAAATCGAGACCCTAATTCGGAAACCCTAATCTGGGACGTTTGAAGTTCGTGCTAAAAAAACCGAGTCACGGCCGACGTTTTTCGAAACTTTTGTGGGGAATGATTAGGCTTGATGATTTATAATAGAATTTCGAAGAAACAGAGTGCATAAAACAGTAAAAGAGTGCATAAAATCGAGACCCTAATTCGGAAACCCTAATCTGGGACGTTTGAAGTTCGTGCTAAAAAAACCGAGTCACGGCCGACGTTTTTCGAAACTTTTGTGGGGAATGATTAGGCTTGATGATTTATAATAGAATTTCGAAGAAACAGAGTGCATAAAACAGTAAAAGAGTGCATAAAATCGAGACCCTAATTCGGAAACCCTAATCTGGGACGTTTGAAGTTCGTGCTAAAAAAACCGAGTCACGGCCGACGTTTTTCGAAACTTTTGTGGGGAATGATTAGGCTTGATGATTTATAATAGAATTTCGAAGAAACAGAGTGCATAAAACAGTAAAAGAGTGCATAAAATCGAGACCCTAATTCGGAAACCCTAATCTGGGACGTTTGAAGTTCGTGCTAAAAAAACCGAGTCACGGCCGACGTTTTTCGAAACTTTTGTGGGGAATGATTAGGCTTGATGATTTATAATAGAATTTCGAAGAAACAGAGTGCATAAAACAGTAAAAGAGTGCATAAAATCGAGACCCTAATTCGGAAACCCTAATCTGGGACGTTTGAAGTTCGTGCTAAAAAAACCGAGTCACGGCCGACGTTTTTCGAAACTTTTGTGGGGAATGATTAGGCTTGATGATTTATAATAGAATTTCGAAGAAACAGAGTGCATAAAACAGTAAAAGAGTGCATAAAATCGAGACCCTAATTCGGAAACCCTAATCTGGGACGTTTGAAGTTCGTGCTAAAAAAACCGAGTCACGGCCGACGTTTTTCGAAACTTTTGTGGGGAATGATTAGGCTTGATGATTTATAATAGAATTTCGAAGAAACAGAGTGCATAAAACAGTAAAAGAGTGCATAAAATCGAGACCCTAATTCGGAAACCCTAATCTGGGACGTTTGAAGTTCGTGCTAAAAAAACCGAGTCACGGCCGACGTTTTTCGAAACTTTTGTGGGGAATGATTAGGCTTGATGATTTATAATAGAATTTCGAAGAAACAGAGTGCATAAAACAGTAAAAGAGTGCATAAAATCGAGACCCTAATTCGGAAACCCTAATCTGGGACGTTTGAAGTTCGTGCTAAAAAAACCGAGTCACGGCCGACGTTTTTCGAAACTTTTGTGGGGAATGATTAGGCTTGATGATTTATAATAGAATTTCGAAGAAACAGAGTGCATAAAACAGTAAAAGAGTGCATAAAATCGAGACCCTAATTCGGAAACCCTAATCTGGGACGTTTGAAGTTCGTGCTAAAAAAACCGAGTCACGGCCGACGTTTTTCGAAACTTTTGTGGGGAATGATTAGGCTTGATGATTTATAATAGAATTTCGAAGAAACAGAGTGCATAAAACAGTAAAAGAGTGCATAAAATCGAGACCCTAATTCGGAAACCCTAATCTGGGACGTTTGAAGTTCGTGCTAAAAAAACCGAGTCACGGCCGACGTTTTTCGAAACTTTTGTGGGGAATGATTAGGCTTGATGATTTATAATAGAATTTCGAAGAAACAGAGTGCATAAAACAGTAAAAGAGTGCATAAAATCGAGACCCTAATTCGGAAACCCTAATCTGGGACGTTTGAAGTTCGTGCTAAAAAAACCGAGTCACGGCCGACGTTTTTCGAAACTTTTGTGGGGAATGATTAGGCTTGATGATTTATAATAGAATTTCGAAGAAACAGAGTGCATAAAACAGTAAAAGAGTGCATAAAATCGAGACCCTAATTCGGAAACCCTAATCTGGGACGTTTGAAGTTCGTGCTAAAAAAACCGAGTCACGGCCGACGTTTTTCGAAACTTTTGTGGGGAATGATTAGGCTTGATGATTTATAATAGAATTTCGAAGAAACAGAGTGCATAAAACAGTAAAAGAGTGCATAAAATCGAGACCCTAATTCGGAAACCCTAATCTGGGACGTTTGAAGTTCGTGCTAAAAAAACCGAGTCACGGCCGACGTTTTTCGAAACTTTTGTGGGGAATGATTAGGCTTGATGATTTATAATAGAATTTCGAAGAAACAGAGTGCATAAAACAGTAAAAGAGTGCATAAAATCGAGACCCTAATTCGGAAACCCTAATCTGGGACGTTTGAAGTTCGTGCTAAAAAAACCGAGTCACGGCCGACGTTTTTCGAAACTTTTGTGGGGAATGATTAGGCTTGATGATTTATAATAGAATTTCGAAGAAACAGAGTGCATAAAACAGTAAAAGAGTGCATAAAATCGAGACCCTAATTCGGAAACCCTAATCTGGGACGTTTGAAGTTCGTGCTAAAAAAACCGAGTCACGGCCGACGTTTTTCGAAACTTTTGTGGGGAATGATTAGGCTTGATGATTTATAATAGAATTTCGAAGAAACAGAGTGCATAAAACAGTAAAAGAGTGCATAAAATCGAGACCCTAATTCGGAAACCCTAATCTGGGACGTTTGAAGTTCGTGCTAAAAAAACCGAGTCACGGCCGACGTTTTTCGAAACTTTTGTGGGGAATGATTAGGCTTGATGATTTATAATAGAATTTCGAAGAAACAGAGTGCATAAAACAGTAAAAGAGTGCATAAAATCGAGACCCTAATTCGGAAACCCTAATCTTGGACGTTTGAAGTTCGTGCTAAAAAAACCGAGTCACGGCCGACGTTTTTCGAAACTTTTGTGGGGAATGATTAGGCTTGATGATTTATAATAGAATTTCGAAGAAACAGAGTGCATAAAACAGTAAAAGAGTGCATAAAATCGAGACCCTAATTCGGAAACCCTAATCTTGGACGTTTGAAGTTCGTGCTAAAAAAACCGAGTCACGGCCGACGTTTTTCGAAACTTTTGTGGGGAATGATTAGGCTTGATGATTTATAATAGAATTTCGAAGAAACAGAGTGCATAAAACAGTAAAAGAGTGCATAAAATCGAGACCCTAATTCGGAAACCCTAATCTGGGACGTTTGAAGTTCGTGCTAAAAAAACCGAGTCACGGCCGACGTTTTTCGAAACTTTTGTGGGGAATGATTAGGCTTGATGATTTATAATAGAATTTCGAAGAAACGGAGTGCATAAAACAGTAAAAGAGTGCATAAAATCGAGACCCTAATTCGGAAACCCTAATCTGGGACGTTTGAAGTTCGTGCTAAAAAAACCGAGTCACGGCCGACGTTTTTCGAAACTTTTGTGGGGAATGATTAGGCTTGATGATTTATAATAGAATTTCGAAGAAACGGAGTGCATAAAACAATAAAAGACTGGATAAAATCGAGACCTTATTTCGAAAACCCTAATCTGGGACGTTCGAAGTTCGTGCTCAAAAAACCGAGTCACGGCCGACATTTTTCGAAATTTTTGTGGGGAATGATTAGGCCTGATGATTTATAAAAGAATTTCGAAGAAACGGAGTGCATAAAACAGTAAAAGAGTGCCTAAAATCGAGACCCTAATTCGGAAACCCTAATCTGGGACGTTTGAAGTTCGTGCTACAAAGACCGAGTCACAGCCGACGTTTTTCAAAACATTTGTGGGGAATGATTAGGCTTGATAATTTAGAATAGAATTTCAAAGAAACGGAGTGCATAAAACAGTAAAATAGTGCTTAAAATTGAGACCCTAATTCGGAAACCCTAATCTTGGACGTTTGAAGTACGTAAAAAAAAACCGAGTCACGGTCGACTTTTTTGGAAAGATTCGTGGGGAATCATTAAGCCTGAAGATTTAAAATACAATTTCGAAAAAACGGAGTGCATCAAATAGTAAGAGAGTGCTAAAATCGAACCCTAATTCGTAAACCCTAATCTTTGACGTTTGAAGGACGTGCTAAATAAATCGAGTCACGGCCGACGTTTTTTTGAAACTTTTGTGGGGAATGATTAGGCTTGATTATTTAGAATAGAATTTCAAAGAAAATAAGTGCATAAAACAGTAAAATAATGCTTAAAATCGAGA
>NW_019646517.1:13075-13729 GCF_002806865.2 Cucurbita pepo subsp. pepo
GACTTGATGATTTAGAATAGAATTTGAAAGAAAATAAGTGACTGCATAAAAAAGTAAGAGACTGCTTAAAATCGAGACCCTAATTCGGAAACCCTAATCTGGGACGTTTGAAGTTCGTTCTAAAAAAACCGNGGAATGATTAGGCTTGACGATTTAGAATAGAATTTCGAAGAAACGGAGTGCATAAAACAGTAAGAGAGTGCTTAAAATCGAACCCTAATTCGTACACCCTAATCTGGGACGTTTGATGGACGTGCTAAAAATCCTGAGTCACGACCAATGTTCTTTCGAAACTTTTGTAGGGAATGATTAGGCTTGACGATTTAGAATAGAATTTCGAAGAAACGGAGTGCATAAAACAGTAAGAGAGTGCTTAAAATCGAACCGTCATTCGTAAAGCCTAATCTGGGACGTTTGAAGTACGATAGAAATAAATCGAGTCACGGTCGACATTTTTCGAAACTTTTGTAGGGAATGATTAGGCTTGATGATTTAGATTAGAATTTCAAAGAAAATAAGTGCATAAAACAGTAAAATAAAGATTAAAAACCAAAGTCACGACCGACGTTCTTTAAATCGAACCCTAATTCGTACACCCTAATCTGGGACGTTTGAAGTACGATCGAAATAAACCGAGTCACGGTCGACATTTTT
>NW_019646517.1:15168-16646 GCF_002806865.2 Cucurbita pepo subsp. pepo
TGCTTAAAATCGAGACCATAATTCAGAAACCCTAATCTGGGACGTTTGAAGTAGCTGCTAAAAAACCGAGTCACGGTCGACGTTTTTCGAAACTTTTTTGGGGAATCATTAGGCCGGATGATTTAGAAAATAATTTCGAAGAAACGGAGTGAATAAAAGAGTGAAAGAGTTCTTAAAATCGAGACCGTAATTCGGAAACCTTAATCTGGGACGTTTGAAGTACGTGCTAAAGAAAAGGAGTCACGGTTCGACGATTTTTTAAACTTTCGTGGAAATCTTTAGGCCGGATGATTTAGAATAGAATTTCGAAGAAACGAAGTGCATAAAAAAGTGAAATAGTGCTTAAAATCGAGATCCTAATTCAGAAACCTTAATCTGGGACGTTTGAAGTCCGTGCTAAAGAAAAGGAGTCACGGTTCGACGATTTTTGAAACTTTTGTGGAAATCTTTAGGCTGAATGATTTAGAATAGAATTTCGAAGAAACGAAGTGCATAAAATAGTCAAATAGTGCTTAAAATCAAGACCATAATTCAGAAACCCTAATCTGGAACGTTTGAAGTACGTGGTAAAAAAACAGAGTCACGAACGTCATTTTTCAAAACTGTTGTTTGGAATAATTAGGCCGGATGACTTAGAATAGAGTTTCGAAGAAACGGAGTGCATAAAACAGTAAAAGAGTGCATAAAATTTAGATCCTAATTTGGAAACCCTAATCTGGGACGTTTGAAGTTCGTGCTAAAAAAATCGAGTCACGGCCGACGTTTTTCGAAACTTTTGTGGGGAATGATTAGGCTTGATGATTTATAATAGAATTTCGAAGAATTGGAGTGCATAAAACAGTAGAAGAGTGCATGAAATCGAGACCCTAATTCGGAAACCCTAATCTGGGACGTTTGAAGTTCGTGCTAAAAAAACCGAGTCACGGCCGACGTTTTTCAAAACTTTTATGGGGAATGATTAGGCTTGATGATTTATAATAGAATTTCGAAGAAACAGAGTGCATAAAACAGTAAAAGAGTGCATAAAATCGAGACCCTAATTCGGAAACCCTAATCTTGGACGTTTGAAGTTCGTGCTAAAAAAACCGAGTCACGGCCGACGTTTTTCAAAACTTTTGTGGGGAATGATTAGGCTTGATGATTTATAATAGAATTTCGAAGAAATGGAGTGCATAAAACAGTAAAAGAGTGCTAAAATTCGAGACCTCAATTCGAAAACCCTAATCTGGGACGTTTGATGGACGTCTAAAAAAACTGAGTCACGACCGACGTTCTTTTAATACTTTTGTAGGGAATGATTAGGCTTGACGATTTAGAATAGAATTTCGAAGAAACAGAGTGCATAAAACAGTAAGAGAGTGCTTAAAATCGAACCCTAATTCATAAACCCAATCTGGGACGTTTTACGTTCGTGCTAAAAAATCGAACCCTAATTTGTAAACCCTAATGTGGGAAGTTTCAAGTACGATCAAAATAAC
>NW_019646517.1:18514-19925 GCF_002806865.2 Cucurbita pepo subsp. pepo
GAGTGCATAAAACAATAAAAGAGTGCTAAAAATCGAGACCTTAATTCGAAAACCCTAATCTGGGTCGTTTGATGGACGTGCTAAAAACCTGAGTAACGACCGATGTTCTTTCGAAACTTTTTTAGGTTATGATTAGGCTTGACGATTTAGAATACAATTTCGAAGAAACGGAGTGCATAAAACAGTAAGAGAGTGTTTAAAATCGAACCCTAATTCGTAAACTCTAATCTGGGACGTTTGAAGTTCGTGCTAAAAAAACAGAGTCCCGACCGACGTTTTTCAAAACTTTTGTGGGGAATGATTAGGATTGATGATTTATACTAGAATTTCTAAGAAACGGAGTGCATAAGACAATAAAAGAGTGCTAAAAATCAAGACCTTAATTCAAAAACCCTAATCTGGGACGTTTTACGTTTGTGCTCAAAAATCGAACCCTAATTTGTAAACCCTAATCTTGGACGTTTGAAGTACGATCGAAATAAACCGAGTCACGGTCGACATTTTTGAAACTTTTGTGGGGAATGATTAGACTTGATGATTTAGAATAGAATTTAAAAGAAAATAAGTGAGTGCATAAAACAGTAAGAGAGTGCTTAAAATCGAACCCTAATTTGTAAACCCTAATCTGGGACGTTTGAAGTACGATCGAAATAAACCGAGTCACGGTCGACGTTTTTCGAAACTTTTGTGGGGAATGATTAGGCTTGATGATTTAGTATAGAATTTCAAAGAAAATAAGTGCATAAAACAGTAAAATAATGCTTAAAATCGAGACCCTAATTCGGAAACCCTAATCTGGGACGTTTGAAGTTCGTGCTAAAAAAACCGAGTCACGGCCGACGTTTTTAGAATCTTTTGTGGGGAATGATTAGGCTTGATGATTTATAATAGAATTTCGAAGAAACGGAGTGCATAAAACAATAAAAGAGTGCTAAAAATCGAGACCTTAATTCGAAAACCCTAATCTGGGTCGTTTGATGGACGTGCTAAAAACCTGAGTAACGACCGATGTTCTTTCGAAACTTTTTTAGGTTATGATTAGGCTTGACGATTTAGAATACAATTTCGAAGAAACGGAGTGCATAAAACAGTAAGAGAGTGTTTAAAATCGAACCCTAATTCGTAAACTCTAATCTGGGACGTTTGAAGTTCGTGCTAAAAAAACAGAGTCCCGACCGACGTTTTTCAAAACTTTTGTGGGGAATGATTAGGATTGATGATTTATACTAGAATTTCTAAGAAACGGAGTGCATAAGACAATAAAAGAGTGCTAAAAATCAAGACCTTAATTCAAAAACCCTAATCTGGGACGTTTTACGTTTGTGCTCAAAAATCGAACCCTAATTTGTAAACCCTAATCTTGGACGTTTGAAGTACGATCGAAATAAACCGAGTCACGGTCGACATTTTT
>NW_019646517.1:21801-40508 GCF_002806865.2 Cucurbita pepo subsp. pepo
TAAAATTCGAACCCTAATTCGTAAACCCTAATCTTTGACGTTTGAAGAACGTGCTAAAAAAATCGAGTCACGGCCAACATTTTTCGAAACTTTTGTGGGGAATGATTAGGCATGATGATTTAGATTAGAATTTCAAAGAAAATAAGTGCATAAAACAGTAAAATAATGCTTAAAATCGAGACCCTAATTCGGAAACCCTAATCTGGGACGTTTGAAGTTCGTGCTAAAAAAACCGAGTCACGGCCGACGTTTTTCAAAACTTTTATGGGGAATGATTAGGCTTGATGATTTAGTATAGAATTTCAAAGAAAATAAGTGCATAAAACAGTAAAATAATGCTTAAAATCGAGACCCTAATTCGGAAACCCTAATCTAGGACGTTTGAAATCGTGCTAAAAAACCGAGTCACGGCCGACGTTTTTCAAAACTTTTGTGGGGAATGATTAGGCTTGATGATTTATAATAGAATTTCGAAGAAACAGAGTTCATAAAATAGTAAGGGAGTGCTTAAAATCGAACCCTAATTCATAATTCCTAATCTGGGACGTTTGAAGTACGATCTAAATAAACCGAGTCACAGTTGATATTTTTTGAAACTTTTGTAGGGAATGATTAGGCTTGATGATTTAGGATAGAATTTCAAAGAAAATAAGTGCATAAAATAGTAAAAGAATGCTTAAAATTGAGACCCTAATTCGGAAACCCTAATCTGGGACGTTTGAAATTCGTGCTAAAAAAAACCGAGTCACGGCTGACGTTTTTCGAAACTTTTGTGCGGAATGATTAGGCTTGATGATTCATAATAGAATTTCGAAGAAACAGAGTGCATAAAACAGTAAAAGAGTGCTAAAAATCGAGACCTTAATTTGGAAACCCTAATCTGGGTCGTTTGATGGACGTGCTAAAAAAATCGAGCCACGACCGATGTTTTTTTGAAACTTTTGTAGGGAATGAATAGGCGTGATGATTTAGAATAGAATTTCGAAGAAACAAAGTGCATAAAACAGTAAAAGAGTGCTTAAGATTGAGACCCTAGTTCGGAAACCCTAATTTGGGTTGTTTGAAGTACGTAATAAAACAGTCGAGTCATGATCGATGTTTTTCGGAATGTTTGAGGGGAATCATTAGGCCTAAAGATTTAATATAAAATTTCGAAGAAATGGAGTGCATAAAACAGTAAGACAGTGCTTAAAATCGAACCCTAATTCGTAAACCCTAATCTTTGACGTTTGAAGGATGTGCTAAAAAAATCGAGTCACGGTCGACGTTTTTCGAAACTTTTGAGGGGAATCATTAGGCCTGAAGATTTAATATAAAATTTCGAAGAAACGGAGTGCATAAAACAGTAAGGGAGTGCTTAAAATCGAACCCTAATTCATAAACCCTAATCGGGGACGTTTGAAGTAGATCTAAATAAACCGAGTCACGGTCGATATTTTTCGAAACTTTTGTGGGAAATGATTAGGCTTGATGATTTATAATAGAATTTCGAAGAAACGGAGTGCATAAAACAGTAAAAGAGTGCTTAAAATCGAGACCCTAATTCGAATAGTGCTAAAATCGAGACCCTAATTCGAAAACCATAATCTGTGACGTTCGAAGTACGTGCTAAAAAACCTGAGTCACGGCTGACATTTTTCGAAACTTTTGTGGGGAATGATTAGGCTTGAACATTTAGAATGGAATTTCGAAGAAACGGAGTGCATAAAACGGTAAGAGAGTGCTTAAAATCGAGACCCTAATTTGGAAACCCTAATCTGGGACGTTTGAAGGACGTGCTAAAAAAACCGAGTCACGGCCGACGTATTTTCGAAACATTTGTGCAGAATGATTAGGCTTGATGATTTATTATAGAATTTTGGGAAAGGGAGTGCATAAAACAATAAAAGTGTGCTTAAAATCGAGACCTTAATTCGGAAACCTTAATCTGGGGGTGTTTGGAGCACGTGCTAAAACAATCGAGTCATTAGGCCTGATGATTTATAATAGAATTTCGAAGTAACGGAGTGCATAAAACAGTAAAAGAGTGCTTAAAATAGAGACCCTAATTCGGAAACCCGAATCTGGGACGTTTGAAGTACGTAATAAAAAAATCGAGTCACGGTCGAAGTTTTTCCAAACTTTTGAGGGGAATCATTAGGCCTGATGAGTTATGATAGAATTTCGAAGAAACGGAGTGCGTAAAACAGTAAAAGAGTGCTTAAAAACGAGACCCTAATTTGAAAACCCTAATCTGGGATGTTTGATGGACGTGCTAAAAAAACCGAGTCATGGCCGACATTTTTTCGAAACTTCTGTAGGGAATAATTAGGCTTGTTGATTTAGAATAGAATTTCGAAGAAACGGAGGTCATAAAACAGTAAAAGAGTGCTTAAAATCGAGACCCTAATTTAGAAACCCTAATCTGGGACGTTTGAAGTACATGCTAAAAAAACCGAGTCACGACCGACGTTTTTCAAAACTTTTGTGGGGAATGATTAGACTTTATGATTTAAAATAGAATTTCGAAGAAATAGAGTGCATAAAAAAGAAAAAGAGTGCTTAAAATCATATTCGCCATCGGCTCTGATACCAATTTGTTGAAAAATAAAAGTTCACTCTGATACTAATTTGTTAAAATAACACTTACAAAACTGTGAAGGAGATGTCGAGAGGGGAGAGACAAGGAGACAAGGAATTCTGAAAAAACCCTTTTTCTATTACACTGTACTTAAATGAGACAATTCTCTCTACTTGCTCTTCTTGCTTTACTGTTTAGAATGGAAAACAAACTAATTTATAGGTTTTATAAAGGCTAAAAATGGCTATCTCATATAGCATTTTCTAACCCACTATTCCTGAAATAGTTATTTCAATTTTCCTTTTTGCCTTTTCCTTCAACGACTCAATTCAAAATACCGAACTTAACAAAATTAAAACTACTTTCACCATTTAAGTTTATTCCAACGAGTTTTGGTGCGGGGATTATTTCAGTCTTGACAAAGAGCAATTTTCATTGAAAGCGATTCCTTCACCGTTCTTACGAATCTCCAGTTTCCACTAGTATCAAGAAGGTGGTCAGACTCTTTGGAGAAGAAAAGACTGACGGTCAGAAGAAAGAGCGAAGGCCTCTGAATATTCGGGTCTTGGGCTAGTTCAAATTCTTTCATGGAATTGCATCTCTTGTTTGACGAGATTTTTGGGGTTGTTGAATTCTTTCCATTCTCATCGAAATCGAAACCATGCAAGAACCACTTTTTCTATTGTGATTTTTTTTTTNTTGGTTTCAGAAGCTGTAATCTTTATCTGCATCAATCGACTCGCACAAAGACTCCTAAATCAATCCCGAGCCTTTTCTTCCACCTCTCCATATAATCGAAACTTGTTCAAACGTGACTCCCTGAGAATTACAAAAATAGAAGTTCGATTCTTTCTTTTTCTATTTCTTCTCAAGAAGAAAATTCAGTCAATTCCTTGAGAGCTGCTTTACCGAGTGAAGGAAAAGAGATTCTTTCATTTTCTATTTCTTCTAATCGGAATTGACCGAGAGGAGCGACTTTCCCATATTATGTTTCGCTGGCTATCTTCTCCAAATTTGACTCATCAACCGCTTGGAATAATAAGTACAACGCGGTCTTATCCTTCATCCGTGCTTCTTTCTACGTCCTGATGTCATTTATTGTCATGTCTTCGATTTGCTCCGATTTGGTGTAACCTTCCAAAACCACGTCCCATACATCTTGCGCTCCGAGCAAGGCTCGCATCTGAATGCTCCAATTGTTATAGTTCGACTTTACCAGACGTGGCAGCGGTACACCACCCAATGACATCTTCCCGGAACCCGCCCTTTTTTACTTTGATACCATTTTGTTGGAGCAACGTCAAATTTTTATGGAAAGGGGGCAGAATTCTCTCAACGCTAAAATCTGTCTTTTTGGAGAGAGAGATGTATTCTCTTCTGAAGTTGAATTGATTATAAAATCTCTACATAGGTGATCCTTATATAGGCCTTTTGAAACATCCTCCATGTACCAAATCTAAAATAATAAATCTACCTAATACATGTACTAATATTATGATGATTCATAAATAATCTAATACGTGTATCCACCAAATGAATCTAACTTCAAATTGTATCCAATGAAGCTCCTTTTCAAAATCTGTCCATGTGCACCCATTTCATTATTGATGAATTCAGTTTATTCATTAACAAGGTTAACATCAAGTCTCACAAAGAAGAAGAGAAGATTCAATCTAACAGCTAGTCTTGGGGATAAAAGTAGATTGATGAGTGATCCCCTCTGAATCACGGAAGGTAAGACATGATGAACCCTAACCTCTATTGGATGAAGCAACCATATAACTGACGATATTGATTTAGTAGCGAGATCAGTTACACTAGCCCGGGCATCATCGCTGTCTTAACACGAATAGTCTGTAGCCAAAACAGAGTAGAGATTCAAATAGAGGAATGTGAAGAGAAATTCAGTCAATGACACCTCACCAGACCGACTAGAAAGGGAAAAAGTAGCTACCATTTCACTTTTCCTTTACATGCTTTCCCTTGTCACCAACTCAAATCTCACTGTCAACAAGAAAGAGAGAGAGGGTGAAGTCAGGCTGAGGGAGGAGAAGAAAGGGTGTTAGAAACGAAAGAAAAAGTACCCAATAGAGACAATAGATCACGTAGTCCCCGGAGTCAAATACCAAACCTTAATATTGTTGAATTAAAAGCTCACTCTGATACTAATTTGTTGAAATTAGTGTTAGGATCGATACCAGTTGTTAGCTCTGATACCAATTGTTAGGATCGCACAACAACGCACAGGCTCGATCTAGATGAACACAAAGAATGGGATAGTGAAAATTGCAAGGAGAACTCTGGCTAAAAGAATTTTCTTTTTTATTGATGACTTCAGGTATGTACAACAAGAGAGAGTACAGAGAATAGAAAAGTACATTTTCAAAGCTCTACCGGACCAGATATATATATGGTTTAGTTTACTATATATAGCTTTACCAGATTTAGCCATCTACTATATATAGCTATTTACCATATATAGCTTTACCGGATATAGCTTTACCATATATAGCTTTACTATATATAGCTTTACCAAATATAGCTTTACCGGATATAACCGTTGACCAAGCTATAAATAAGTATCAGGCTCCATAGCCTAACAATTCGCCCACTTGGAGACTGATCTAGTCAACCAAGAATTTCACTCTCAAACGACCATGAGCATCTTCACTGCACCATACCAATTGAGGTTTTGCACAACCTCAATATTCCAACATCAACACATTTTGTCAACATGTTTGCTGGATTCTTTGCACCCTCTATCTTCTCAAAACACATCACCATCTTCAACTAACCTCCGAGTGAAATGGTATCGCCTTCTGTGTTTTGAATGATAGACCGGGTTCCTCGCCAACAGCAAGAGTCTCAGGAGTTTCTTGAGTATCCGCTACAACATCACTCTGTGAATCTTTGAGCAACTCAACATCAACTCCCACTTGCTTCACCTCAGGTGTTTCAGCACGAGTCTTCCGACCCATGCAACCTTCTCTGAAGTTTCAACGACGCTTCCAGCCGACGCAACCCTCTCTAGAGTTTCAGCGACGCTTCTGGCCGACACAACCCCCTCTGGAGTTTCAGCGACGCTTCCGGCCAACGCAACTTCCTCTGGAGTTTCAGCGACACTTCCAGCCGACGCAACCCCCTCTGAAGTTTCTGCGACACTTTCGGTACTTTTCTTCAATTCTCTAACAGTCTTTGTGAAGCTAACTCTTTTATGTTTGCTCATAACGCAGTTCTCACAAGGACTCATAACAATCTCCATATCAAATACACCTTGTTCATAGCCGACGGTTTTTCGTACATATTCGACAGCGTCTTCAACAGACCTGACGTTGTCTTCTCCTTGATAATGTTGAACGCCATGTTTCTAGATAGCGTCAACCGGATCAGCCACAAGGCTTATCGATCCTTGCGCTTCCACTATTTCGTGGTCATGGTATCCGGCTTCACCCCCAACAGAGGTTCGTGAAGATCTTTCTGGTACAGATAATCTTCAATCTGCATCTTCCAGAAACCGAAATCGGATCCATCGAACTTCTCAATTCCAATCTTTGAACTTTCCATCTTCACAGATCGTGGTGAATTTTGCCTAGCTCTGACACCGCCTGGCTCTGACTTCCGCCTGGCTCTGATACCCGCCTGGCTCTGACTTCCGCCTGGCTTTGGTTCCGCCTGGCTCTAACTTCTGCCTGGCTCTGACTTCCGCCTGGCTCTGATACCAGTTGTTAGGATCGATACCAGTTGTTAGCTCTGATACCAATTGTTAGGATCGCACAACAACGCACACGCTCGATCTAGATGAACACAAAGAATGGGATAGTGAAAATTGCAAGGAGAACTCTGGCTAAAAGAATTTTCTTTTTTATTGATGACTTCAGGTATGTACAACAAGAGAGAGTACAGAGAATAGAAAAGTACATTTTCAAAGCTCTACCGGACCAGATATATATATGGTTTAGTTTACTATATATAGCTTTACCAGATTTAGCCATCTACTATATATAGCTATTTACCATATATAGCTTTACCATATATAGCTTTACTATATATAGCTTTACCATATATAGCTTTACTATATATAGCTTTACCAAATATAGCTTTACCGGATATAACCGTTGACCAAGCTATGAATAAGTATCAGGCTCCATAGCCTAACAATTAGAATACGCTGCGATACCAACTTGTAGAAAATAGACGCTCGCTCTGAAACCCACTCATTTAGATAACTCTCACGAGGCTGTGAATGAGGTGTTGAGAGGGGAGAGACAAAGAGACAAAGAATTATCAAAAGTCTTTTTCTATTACACTGTACTTTAACTCTTGCTCTTTTGCTCTTTTTGCTCCTTTTTTGCTTTGCTATTACAATGAGAAGTAAAACCTATTTATAATTTTTCCTAAGGATAAAATTGGCCATAAGCATCCCACGTTTTCTCACCCATAAACCACTTCTTTCCTGAAATGCCTATGGGCTTTTGACTAAATTTTAAAACCCAAAANTTTTTTTTTTTTTTTTCTCAAAGTTTATTTCCAACAAAACTCCCCCATAAACTTAAATGCTCCTACCATCTATCATACCAATCATCTTCTTGTATTTGTTAAAAAGTACTTTCGATAGCGGTTTTGTAAAGATGTCCGCAACTTGATCCTAACTTGCCACATGCAGCAATTCCACGTTTCCTTCATTCACATGATCTCGGATAAAATGAAATCGAACGTCAACGTGTTTGCTTCTTTCATGGTTCACTGGGTACTTGGCCAACTCAATTGCTGATTTGTTGTCAACTTGTATTACGGTTGCACCTCGTTGCTTTAGATAAATCTTACTCAACAAATTTCGAAGCCATATTGCATGGTGTCACGGTCATGCTCGTCCAAGGCGTGTTGCCTATGGCCGCATGCCCATGACAAGCCCAACCCTTTATGTCTTTTCATATTCTAGTGTTTTACTTTTGTATTCCTAGGAAGTATGACGTTTCAGAAATATCATGTCTAGGCCTGTCAGACATGAAATGCCTCAGAATGTACTATAGGGGGATACGACTAGTTGTCAACTTCTCCCTACCCAAGGTTATATACTGTGAACGGTTGTTATTTCTCTCTTGCTTGCTTATAAAAACGTCTCTTTCAAAAATCTCTCTTTCGAAAATCTCTCTCTGCCCTCATTTTCTAAAACCTTCTCTTAAAATCGAGGCTAGAGGCTCGAGCATACGTCGCTTGGCCGTAGGCGACGCAAGAACGAATTGGCTTAGCTCACTTGTCGTTGGAAAGTGAGTGTCGCACAATCGCAAGTCTGCTGCCATCAAAAGTGCAATTGTGACAAGTGGTATCAGAGCTTTGTTAGCTCCATGACGTAGAAAAGACCGAAAACATGTCGACGACAATGTCACAGCCCAAAATTTGAATCTTGAAATCAAGGGCTGGACCAACAGACTATGCAATGAAATCATATAAAAACAAATAGAGAAGACGAGATTACAAAAAAAAAAACTTTAGCAATTATGTAAAAGGTTTAAAATAAAAAACAAGGTGTTCAAATATGAAAAGTATGTAAACGGTTTACAAAACAATGCATGATAAATCTAAACAAAATTATGCACAGACTCTTAGACGCCCCGGGACACTCCTCTGTGGCATTAAGATTCAGCATGCATTCCAGCCTCGATCCATGGCCTCACTCACCTGAAAAAAAAGAGTAGAAAGAAATGAGTATAAAAATACTCAGTAAGCAGCCTACTTGTAGGCTCTTTTCGCATCCTTCTCTTGGTGGGTAACCACGGTCTTTCTCGAATTTCTAAGGAGAGTAATCTAAGCTGCAACTCTCTCTTTTCTGTATCTTAGGAGGCTTGCCCATCTTAAGCAGTGAAATGATCAGTGTCCTGAGATGAGGCGTGACCTCATAAGTAAATCTGAGGGGATTGTATGGCTGGATCTGAAAACGTGACTCTCTCTGAACATCATCCATGGAGGTTAACTGACGACCTTCACACGGGACCATACATCCACTAAACGGGGTGCGACCCCCTGTGTGCCAGTCAGCTACTGAGTCATCCTATGTGGCTCCACGTCCCACGTTCAGGGACGGGTTCCTACGGCCCAAGAGTCCTGTTTAGAAGACCCCTTAGCTATCACCACTAGGTCTGGGCACCTGTCACACTTCCCTATCCGGATCTTCTAAGCTCAACGATCAACGTGCTGGAGCTCTGTCTCGACGGTACGATATCGGAGGAGAGAGGGAAGTGGAGGTTCTGATGACACTATCTACGCAGCTCAACTCTAGCGGGCTACCTACAGTTACCGTGGTGACCTATTATTCTTTCTAGGGTGAAACTTGGTGGCTTAGACTTAGATTCGTGTATCTCTAGGATTCTCGTGCCTGGTCTCACAAACCTATTGGGTTTGGAATTCTGGGCTCTGGATCCGCCGGTAATAATTTCACGGGTCTAATTGCACGATATTCTAGAGGTCCCCCAATATAGGGTCTCGTCTAGCCTACTTAGCCATAAGCATCCTAATCTAAGTTCATAATTTCTTCATNGTCAGCATCAAAATCGGGTCGGAAAACAAGCAAACAGAGACTAAACGGGAAGAAAAACGGTGCCTCACGCGCCCCACGCGCGCTTCCTATGCGCGCATGCCCCACTCGGGCGCTTTGCGTGCGGGCGGATCGGGCCGGCCGGATCTGCGCGCCTGACGCGTGTTCGCTGCCGAGTGAGGACGCGCCTCACCAGTTCCGCCGCTCTCCTCCGCACGCCGACTGATGTGTGGCGGCCTCCACCCTCTCTCCTGCATTTTTTTTCATTTTCCAGGTCTCTTTCCCGTTTCGACCTATTTTTTTCCGATTTTTTTATCTTCCAATCCGTAATCCGATTCGACAAATTTTCTTTACGAAACTTGTAGATCTCATATTCTACTCCTTCGAAAGAATTTCCTTAAATTTTTCTGATAATCACAGATCTTATTATTTGAGTTCGAATTTGGAGAAAAATACGAGTTCTTACCGAAAATCACGTTATCTTGAAACTCCGATTCAAACGCCAATCTTGGCCGCCTTCACTCCAGAACTTAACCAGATAGCGCTGTTGAGGGTAAGAGTCCAAGGATGAACATAAAACGTTGCTAACACACCAAAATCTTGATGATTTCTCAATGTAGACACTCGTGGACTAACCTGAAGTTCTTGGACGTTTTGACAAAATAGGAAGGTGCGATTCGTGCGAGCACCTTGCCTCGGACTATTGACGGTTTAGATTGGGGACTCGGATCTCCAGCGTCAGTTCTGATCCGATCTCTTCCTCCTTCGTCAAAACCCTAATCTCCTTTCCCTCTTCTTTCTTCTTTCTCTCCCCTCTCCTTTCTCTTTTCCAAATTATGACTCAGCCAAAATAGACCCCTCAAGTAATAAGGGCAAAATGACTAGTTTGCCCCTATTGTGACATTTTTTTAAAAAAAAAAAAAAATACTCGGGCGCTACAGACAAAGTCGACGACCAAATCACAAGCCTATTAGCTTACATTAATAGAGGAGGAAATGTTGTTCCTCAAAGAAGTCCCTGACACCATCCACTTCCTGGAAGCACGGGTGACAGATGGGCAACCGCCTCGATGGGTTGTCAATCGCAGAACTAATGTTTCGAGTGACCTCGCTCGAAAAAAGAGTTGTTCCTACGAGCAGTCCAAGACCGTCTGGTAGCCCCGATAGCTTTGTCGCGCACAGGGAGGGACGTGACGAAGAGTTCGATGTGCTACAAAATACAATGATGAGTTTGTTCAACGGATTAGCTGACGAATTCAAAACAACTATCGATGACATCCAAGAAAATATGTCCGTCATGAGCACCCAAATTGAGGTGACCATGAAAGCCATGGAGAACGTCACGGCTGGGCAAACCAATACAGGATCCAACAAACTAAAGTTCCCAGACCCTAGACCTTTCAAAGGAAACCGGGATGCCAAAGAGTTGGAGAACTTCATCTTTGATGTCGAACAGTACTTTAAACCCACAACGGCTTGTACCGATGACATAAAGGTGATAGTAGCCTCGATATATCTCATAGACGATGCCAAACTTTGGTGGCGTACGAAGGTGCAAGACATCGAGAATGGATTGTGCACCATAGACTCGTGGGAAGACCTCAAGAGAGAGTTGAGAGACAAATTCTTCCCCGAAAACGTAGAACATCTAGCAACGAAAAAACTAATAGCCCTAAAGCAAACTGGAAGCATAAGGGACTATGTCAGGTAGTTCTCGACCCTGATGCTAGATATCAGGGGCACATCAGAGAAGGACAAGGTATTCTTCTTTATAAATGGGTTACAACCATAGACCAAAACAAAAATACACGAGAAAAAGGTCCAAGATCTAGCTACCGCAATTGTCAGCGCTGAGATAATTTTAAACTATGAGAACGAAGCGGGTTCCTAAAGAAGTGCAACACAAGCCCCAAACACTGGGGGCAAAACATATAAACCGCCAGGTCATCGAAATGGAAGCCCCAATAGGCCAAACGGAAGTAACGATAGACCAAGCAGGTGGACAGATAAATCTCCTCAGAACAACCAAGCGGGAACATCTCAAGGACCTTACCCTCAAAAGAACCACCCGACAACACCTTTACAATGCCTGTTGTGTAAAGGCCCCCACAAACTGTCCTACTGTTTTCATCGGGCCTCTCTCAGTGCACTCCAAGTGTCCATTCAAGAGAGCTACGACATAGGGGTCGGGACGATGCAAGGCAAGAAGGAAGATCAAGACAACCACCGAATGGGCGTGCTCAAATTCTTGTCAGCCCTCCAACGGAAGGCCGACCCGAAGGAGATAATAGAGAAAGGGTTCATGTTTGTGGATGCGATAATAAACTCTCGATCAAGCAAGAGCACCTTGATAGACTCAAGAGCGACCCAGAACTTCATCGCCGATCAAGAAGCACGAAGATTGGGACTATGTTGGGTTTTATGTCCTAAAACTCATAGTTTGTAAACAAAAACATATTCTATTTTCAATAAAGTTATTATTGTTGTTTATTTAGTAAAGATTGTTATTGAATAAAGTGAACTTTACGATCATTAATCTAAATCCAATAAACTAAGAACACTCTGGCTATAGTATGATTACTTGAACTATATGTAGAGACATAAGAGTGCATCAAGTTCAAGTATATAGTCAAAATGATCTATAGTATAAGGATAAGGCTGAGTACCTTATTCTGGGGACACTATGGATGCGGCCCACTTTTGTATATGATATAAACAATGTGATCACTAAATTGTACATGTGGAGACATGTGAGTGGGGGCGTCCTATGCAATGAGTATTGCATAAGATCGGACCATGAAGAAAACCACTCTCACTTTATAATGTCGTTTACTGTTGAGACTGATTTTCTTTTCATTCGATAACCTAGGTAACTCGGTTTTAATCCTGAGCTAACCATGAACTCCTATTTATTCGGAATTATCCTTAGATTTGCATGGGTGAGAGTGGCTCTAGTTCGCCGACTCAATAGGCCTCCCATTTCAGGGGTAAGACTGGGTGAATGGCTGGGGACGTGGGGTGCAAGATGGAATTCACTCCTACCCACTTTTAGGGATAGAAGAGAGGTAGTTCCCTTAAGCACTGACTCCAGGTCTTGAACAAGGGGCCCCACCCTCTCATTGGCCTGAGAGGGATTCGGTTTACTGGTTGGACCACAAACCAATTGTTCATTAGAGGATCAGTGAGACATAAGGAACAAGAAGTAACTTCAGGGGTAAAACGGTAAATTGACCCAGCTCTAGTTACGAACAACCTGTGAAGGATCGACTTACTAATCATGGTTATATCAGATGGACAGAAATATATCTATAGTGAGGGGAGTGCAACTACTAGGCTATAGTGGAGTGTCCTAGTAGTTAACGAATGTTGGTTAACCAGGTTAATGAGTTTAATCGGTTAATCTTGAATCGTTGGAGCCCATGATCTATAGGTCCATTAGGTCCCTCTGCTAGCTCATATCGGACTAAACCATAGAACAGTGTGACGAGTGAGTTCGAAGTGTTCGAATTCAAATTAGGGAATATGCGTTACATATATACGATATATTTAACCGCAATTTTATTTTATTTACGAAATAAACGAAAAGAGAGAATCTGAGATATTTAAATAAGATTTAAATATCTTAATCAATTATGTGTCGGAATTGACTGGGATTGGCATTTGAATTAATATTAAATATTAATTAAATAGTTTAATTAATTATTTAATGTTACTTTAATTTGAAATTCATTATTCAAATTAATTGTTGAATTAAAATGAAGAAAGTCAAAATGTTGACTTTCATCTAATTAAAATGAAGAAAGTCAAAATGTTGACTTTCATCTAATGGAAAAATCATGTTAGTGGAATTTTGAGGTGTCAAAATTTGGTTTAACCAAACTTGCATGTTTGCCAAATAAACCCCACAAGTTTGAGTGGAATTTTGAGTGTCAAAATTTGGTTAACTCAAACATGCATGCTTGCCGCATAATCCCAAACATTTGAGTGGAATTTTAAGTGTCAAAATTTGGTGATCTCAAATTTGCATGAACATGCAAACATGACTCTTTAAATAGAGTGATCATGGCACATGGAAGGTCTTCTTCTTCTTTGTGAAAAACCTTGAGAAAAACCTCTCACAAACACTCTCTTCATATATACAAAATCCCTCTGTGTTATATCCTGATTGTACAAAAGGTTAGTATTCAAACTCATTAAGTTTTAATACTTATGAACATGCTAGTGTCTAAGATCCAAATTGCTTCCGCATGTGTTATATTAACACCATCAGACTCATCATAAAAAAGGACCCTGGAAAAATGAAAGCTGTCAACTCTAAGGCGTTGCCTATTGTGGGAGTTTCCAGAAGAGTCCCCTTCAAATTAGGGGCTTGGACAGGAGAGTTAGACCTTGTCATGGTTCGCATGGATGACTTCGACGTGGTACTTAGGATGGAGTTCCTCCTAGAACACAAAGTTATCCCAATGCCACTGGCGAAATGCTTGGTGATCACGGACCGCAACCCCACAGTAATACCTGCAAGCATCAAGCAACCAGGTAATCTTAGAATGATCTCGGCCATACAATTCAAAAGAGGACTCGCACAAGAGGAACCTACATTTATGGTCATACCACTAATGGAAGAAATGACCACTGAGGAAACTATTCCAAGCGAAATCAAGGAGGTACTAAAAAGTTATGCTGACATAATTCTAGAGAGCTTACCACAAACATTACCACACCGTCAAGGCATTGATCACGAAATTGAACTTCTTCCCGGGGTTAAACCCCCAGCGAAGAACGCATACCGGATGGCTCCCCCTGAGCTAGCCGAATTGAGGAAACAACTAGATGAGTTGTTGACGGCAGGATTCATCCGCCCAACAAAGGCATCTTACGGAGCCCCCGTACTATTTCAGAAAAAGAAGGATGGGACGTTGCATCTGTGCATAGATTATAGAGCCTTAAACAAGGTGACAGTACACAACAAATATCCACTGCCGATAATACCTGACTTGTTCGACCAACTTCACGGAGCCAAATACTTCACGAAGTTGTACTTACGATCAGGGTACTACCAAGTACGTACGCCGAAGGGGACGAGTCCAAGACGACGTGTGTAACAAGATATGGGGCCTTTGAGTTCTGGGTAATGCCCTTTGGCTTGACAAACGCCCCAGCTACGTTTTGCACGTTAACGAACCAGGTTTTCTACGAATACTTCGATCAGTTTGTCATAGTATACCTTGACGACATAGTTGTATATAGCAAAACCCTAGAGGAACACAAGGTGCACTTGAAGCTGGTGTTTGACAAGCTGCGGCAGAATCAGTTGTACATCAGGAAAGAAAAATGTGCCTTCGCACAAACATGCATCAACTTCCTTGGACATGTCATCAGTTATGGACAGATCAGTATGGATAGCGTTAAGATAAAAGCTATCAAAGAGTGGAAAATCCCTACTTCCATATCCGATGTGCGATCCTTCCTAGGATTGGCAAAATACTATAGGCGGTTCGTCGAAGGGTTTTCACGACGAGCCGCCCCATTAACAGAGCTCCTGAAGAAAGACCACCCTTGGTCGTGGTCAAATAAATGTCAAATGGCCTTTGAAGATCTGAAGGCAACCATGACGAGGGGTCCTATCCTCGGGTTAGTAGATGTTACAAAGCCATTTGAAATAGAGACAGATGCTTCCGACTTTGCACTAGGTGGTGTCCTTATTCAAGAAGGCTTTATCGCTTATGAAAGTCGAAAGCTCAATGATGTTGAATGGAGATACCTGTCTCCGAAAAAAAATGTTGGCTGTGGTCCATTGCCTACGAGTCTGGAGACAGTATCTCTTGGGATCACAGTTCATAGTGAAGACGAATAACAACGCCATTTGCCACTTCTTCGATTAACCAAAATTGACGGCAAAACAAGCTCGGTGGCAGGAGTCGTTGGCGAAATCCGACTTCAAATTCGAACACAAAGCAGGAAAGAGTAATCAAGCAGTCGATGCACTGAGTCGGAAGGGCGAACATGCGGCCCTGTGCATGTTAACCCATATTCATTCAAGTAAGATCGATGGATCGATGCGCGACATCATCAAAAAACATTTACACAAACCCATCGGCCAAAGCTGTCGTCGAACTAGCTAAAGCTGGGAAGACACGATAGTTTTGGGTCGAGGGAGACCTTCTAATGACTAAAGGAAATAGATTATACGCCCCAAGAACGGGAGAACTGAGGAAGAAGCTCATTTAGAAATGTCATGATACCTTATGGGCCGGACACCCTGGGTGGCAAAGAACATATGCCCTAATCAAGATACTTTTGGCCGAATATGCGGGATGACATCATGCAGTACACCAAGACGTGCCTCATCTGCCAACAGGATAAAGTCGAGAAAGCCAAAGTCTCGGGACTCTTGGAACCTCTACCTATGCCAACAAGAACTTGAGAAAGTGTGTCTCTGGACTTCATAACACACCTCCCAAAAGTTGGGGAATATGACGCCATCTTGGTTATCGTAGACCGGTTCTTGAAATATGCGACGTTCGTCCCCACTCCCAAATTATGCTCGACAGAACTAACAATCCAACTATTTTTCAAACACGTTGTCAAGTTATGGGGCATTCCATCGAGCATCATCAGTGATAGGGATGGTAGATTCATTGGCACATTCTGGATCGAATTATTCGCCTTCTTGGGAACGACTTTAAACATGTCCTCGAGCTATCATCCTCAAACCGATGGACAGACGGAACGGTTCAACTGCTTGCTCGAAGAATACTTACGTCTCTTCGTCGATGCTCACCAGAAGAACTGGATACAACTACTAGATGTCGTCTAATTCTGTTTCAATTGTCAAACGAGCTCGTCTACTGGGAAAAGTCGCTTTAAAATTGTAAGTGGACGACAACCAGCCTTGCCCCATATTATTGATCATCCTTATGCAGAAAAAAACCCTCAAGCTCAAAACTTCACAAGAGAATGGAAGCAGACAACAGATATAGCCCAGGCATATTTAGAGAAAGCTTCCAAGCATATGAAGAAGCGGGTGGACAAGAAGCGTCGCCCCCTCCAATTCCGAGCAGGAGATCAAGTCCTCATCAAGTTGAGACCAGAACAGATCAGATTTTGCAGCCGAAAGGACCAGAGACTAGTTCGAAAGTATGAAGGCTCGGTTGAAGTCCTTAAAAAGATCGGGGCTACCTCCTACAGAGCTGCACTACCCATATGGATGAAAATCCACCAAATAATTCATATGAGCAACTTCAAGCCCTATCACCCTGACCCAAACGACGATCAGCGAAACGTAATCACGAGACCGAGCATCGATCTGAAACAAAGAGACAACAAAGAAATAGAGGAGATCCTAGCCGGAAGGGTTAGGAAGATAGAAAGACCCGTACAGACGATTCATGAATTCCTTGTCAAATGGAAGAATCTCCCTATGGAGGAAACCAGTTGGGAATGCGCCGAAGATCTGGACTCCGTCGCCACCCACATCGCCAGGTTTAAAAGTAGTCGGTTGACAGGGATGCCAACCAATTAGGTGGGGGAGGATGTCACAGTCATGCTCGTCCAAGGCGTGTTGCCCATGGCCGCATGCCCATGACAAGCCCAACCCTTAATGTTTTTTCATATTCTAGTGTTTTACTTTTGTATTTCTAGGAAGTATGACATTTCAGAAATATCATGTCTAGGCCTCTCAGACATGAAATGCCTCAGAATGTACTATAAGAGGATACGACTAGTTGTCAACTTCTCCCTACCCAAGGTTATATACTGTGAGCCGTTGTTATTTCTCTCTTGCTTGCTTATATAACGTCTCTTTCAAAAATCTCTCTTTCTGTAACGACCTAACTTATCCTTGTTGGTGTTAATATAACACATGCGGAAGCAATTTGGATAGAAACCCTAATCAGGGACGTTCGAAGTTCGTGCTTAAAAAATCTGAGTCACGGCCGACGTTTTTCAAGAATTTTGTGGGGAATGATTAGGCTTGATGATTTATAAAAGAATTTCAAAGAAAATAAGTGCATAAAACAGTAAAATAATGCTTAAAATCGAGACCCTAATTCGGAAACCCTAATCTGGGACGTTTGAAGTTCGTGCTACAAAAACCGAGTCACAGCCGACGTTTTTCAAAAAATTTGTGGGGAATGATTAGGCTTGATGATTTAGAATAGAATTTCAAAGAAAAGGATTGCATAAAAAAGTAAAATAGTGCTTAAAATCGAGACCCTAATTCGGAAACCCTACTCTGGGACGTTCGAAGTACGTAAAAAAAAACCGAGTCACGGTCGACTTTTTTTGAAAGATTCGTGGGGAATCATTCGGCCTGAAGATTTAGAATTCAATTTCGAAAAAATGGAGTGCATCAAATAGTAAGAGAGTGCTAAAATCGAACCCTAATTCGTAAACCGAAATCTTTGACGTTTGAAGGACGTGCTAAAAAAATCGAGTCACGGCCGACATTTTATTGAAACTTTTGAGGGGAATGATTAGGCTTGATTATTTAGAATAAAATGTCGAAGAAACAGAATGTAAAATACAGTAAAAGAGTGCTTAAAATCGAGACCCCAATTTAGAAACCCTAATTTTGGACGTTTTGAAGGACGTGCTAAAAAAACTGAGTCACGTCCGACGTTCTTTCGAAACTTTTGTAGGGAATGATTAGGCTTGACGATTTAGAATAGAATTTCGAAGAAACGGAGTGCATAAAACACTAAAAGAGTTCTTAAAATCGAACCCTAATTCGTAAACCCAAATCTGGGACGTTTTATGTACGTGCTAAAAAATCAAACCCTAATTCGTAAACCCTAATCTGGGACGATTTATAATAGAATTTCGAAGAAACGGAGTGCATAAAACAGTAAAAGAGTGCTAAAAATCGAGACCTTAATTCGAAAAACCTAATCTGGGACGTTTGATGGATGTGCTAAAAAAATCGAGCCACGGCCGACGTTTTTTCCAAACTTTTGTAGGGAATGATTACGCGTGATGAATTAGAATAGAATTTCGAAGAAACGAAGTGCACAAAACAGTAAAAGAGTGCATAAAATCGAGACCCTAATTCGGAAACCCTAATCTGGGACGTTTGAAGTTCGTGCTAAAAAAACCGAGTCACGGCCAACATTTTTCAAAACTTTTGTGGAGAATGATTAGGCTTGATGATTTATAATAGAATTTCGAAGAAACGGAGTGCATAAAACAGTAAAAGAGTGCTAAAAATCGAGACCTTAATTCGAAAAACCTAATCTGGGACGTTTGATGGATGTGCTAAAAAAATCGAGCCACGGCCGACGTTTTTTCCAAACTTTTGTAGGGAATGATTACGCGTGATGAATTAGAATAGAATTTCGAAGAAACGAAGTGCACAAAACAGTAAAAGAGTGCATAAAATCGAGACCCTAGGACGTTTGAAGTACGTAAAAGAAAAATACCGTGTCACGGTCGACTTTTATTTGAAAGTTTCGAGGGGAATCATTAGGCCTGAAGATGTAGAATACAATTTCGAAAAAACGGAGTGCATCAAATAGTAAGAGAGTGCTAAAATCGAACCCTAATTCGTAAACCGAAATCTTTGACGTTTGAAGGACGTGCTAAAAAAATCGAGTCACGGCCGACATTTTATTGAAACTTT
>NW_019646517.1:48082-53491 GCF_002806865.2 Cucurbita pepo subsp. pepo
TGCTAAAAAATCGAACCCTAATTTGTAAACCCTAATCTGGGACGATTAAAGTACGATCGCANGAGTCACGGTCGACATTTTTTGAAACTTTTATGGGGAATGATTAGACTTGATGATTTAGAATAGAATTTCTAAGAAAATAAGTGAGTGCATAAAACAGTAAGAGAGTGCTTAAAATCGAACCATTATTTGGAAACCCTAATCTCGGACGTTTGAAGTACGACTGAAATAAACCGAGTCACGGTCGACATTTTTCGAAACTTTTTTGGGGAATGATTAGGCTTGATGATTTATAATAGAATTTCGAAGAAACGGAGTGCATAAAACAGTAAAATAGTGCTTAAAATCGAGACCCTAATTCGGAAAGCCTAATCTGGGACGTTTGAAGTACGTAAAAAAAAAAAACCGTGTCACGTTCGACTTTTTTTTTAACGTTTCGAGGGGAATCATTAGGCCTAAAGATTTACCNAATCGAACCCTAATTCGTAAACCGAAATCTTTCACGTTTGTAGGACGTGCTAAAAAAATCGAGTCACGGCCGACATTTTATTGAAACTTTGAAGGGGAATGATTAGGCTTGATTATTTACAATAAAATGTCGAAGAAACAGAATGTAAAATACAGTAAAAGAGAGCTTAAAATCGAGACCCCAATTTAGAAACCCTAATCTTGGACGTTTCAAGGACGTGCTAAAAAAACTGAGTCACGACCGACATTCTTTCGAAACTTTTGTGGGGAATGATTAGGCTTGACGATTTAGAATAGAATTTCGAAGAAACGGAGTGCATAAAACAGTAAGAGAGTGCTTAAAATCGAACCCTAATTCGTAAACCCTAATCTGGGATGTTTTACGTACGTGCTAAAAAATCGAACCCTAATTTGTAAACCCTAATGTGGGAAGTTTCAAGTACGATCGAAATAAACCGAGTCACGATCGACATTTTTCGAAACTTTTGTGGGGAATGATTAGGCTTGATGATTTAGAATAGAATTTCAAAGAAAATAAGTGCATAAAACAGTAAAATAATGCTTAAAATCGAGACCCTAATTCGGAAACCCTAATCTGGGACGTTTGAAGTTCGTGCTAAAAAAACCGAGTCACGGCCGACGTTTTTCGAAACTTTTGTGGGGAATGATTAGGCTTGATGATTTAGAATAGAATTTCAAAGAAAATAAGTGCATAAAACAGTAAAATAATGCTTAAAATCGAGACCCTAATTCGGAAACCCTAATCTGGGACGTTTGAAGTTCGTGCTAAAAAAACCGAGTCACGGCCGACGTTTTTCAAAACTTTTGTGGGGAATGATTAGGCTTGATGATTTATAATAGAATTTCGAAGAAACGGAGTGCATAAAACAGTAAAAGAGTGCTTAAAATCGAGACCCTAATTCGGAAACCCTAATCTGGGACGTTTGAAGTTCGTGCTAAAAAAACCGAGTCACGGCCGACGTTTTTCAAAACTTTTGTGGGGAATGATTAGGCTTGATGATTTATAATAGAATTTCGAAGAAACGGAGTGCATAAAACAGTAAAAGAGTGCTTAAAATCGAGACCCTAATTCGGAAACCCTAATCTGGGACGTTTGAAGTTCGTGCTAAAAAAACCGAGTCACGGCCGACGTTTTTCAAAACTTTTATGGGGAATGATTAGGCTTGATGATTTATAATAGAATTTCGAAGAAACAGAGTGCATAAAACAATAAAAGAGTGCTTAAAATCGAGACCTTAATTCGAAAACCCTAATCTGGAACGTTTGATGGACGTGCTAAAAAACCTGAGTCACGACCGATGTTCTTTCGAAACTTTTGTAGGGAATGATTAGGCTTGACGATTTAGAATAGAATTTCGAAGAAACAGAGTGCATAAAACAGTAAGAGAGTGCTTAAAATCGAACCCTAATTCGTAAACCCTAATCTGGGACGTTTGAAGTACGATCGAAATAAACCGAGTCACGGTCGACATTTTTCGAAACTTTTGTGGGGAATGATTAGGCTTGATGATTTATAATAGAATTTCGAAGAAACAGAGTGCATAAAACAGTAAAAGAGTGCATAAAATCGAGACCCTAATTCGGAAACCCTAATCTTGGACGTTTGAAGTTCGTGCTAAAAAAACCGAGTCACGGCCGACGTTTTTCAAAACTTTTATGGGGAATGATTAGGCTTGATGATTTATAATAGAATTTCGAAGAAACAGAGTGCATAAAACAGTAAAAGAGTGCATAAAATCGAGACCCTAATTCGGAAACCCTAATCTTGGACGTTTGAAGTTCGTGCTAAAAAAACCGAGTCACGGCCGACGTTTTTCAAAACTTTTATGGGGAATGATTAGGCTTGATGATTTATAATAGAATTTCGAAGAAACAGAGTGCATAAAACAGTAAAAGAGTGCATAAAATCGAGACCCTAATTCGGAAACCCTAATCTTGGACGTTTGAAGTTCGTGCTAAAAAAACCGAGTCACGGCCGACGTTTTTCAAAACTTTTATGGGGAATGATTAGGCTTGATGATTTATAATAGAATTTCGAAGAAACAGAGTGCATAAAACAGTAAAAGAGTGCATAAAATCGAGACCCTAATTCGGAAACCCTAATCTTGGACGTTTGAAGTTCGTGCTAAAAAAACCGAGTCACGGCCGACGTTTTTCAAAACTTTTATGGGGAATGATTAGGCTTGATGATTTATAATAGAATTTCGAAGAAACAGAGTGCATAAAACAGTAAAAGAGTGCATAAAATCGAGACCCTAATTCGGAAACCCTAATCTTGGACGTTTGAAGTTCGTGCTAAAAAAACCGAGTCACGGCCGACGTTTTTCAAAACTTTTATGGGGAATGATTAGGCTTGATGATTTATAATAGAATTTCGAAGAAACAGAGTGCATAAAACAGTAAAAGAGTGCATAAAATCGAGACCCTAATTCGGAAACCCTAATCTTGGACGTTTGAAGTTCGTGCTAAAAAAACCGAGTCACGGCCGACGTTTTTCAAAACTTTTATGGGGAATGATTAGGCTTGATGATTTATAATAGAATTTCGAAGAAACAGAGTGCATAAAACAGTAAAAGAGTGCATAAAATCGAGACCCTAATTCGGAAACCCTAATCTTGGACGTTTGAAGTTCGTGCTAAAAAAACCGAGTCACGGCCGACGTTTTTCAAAACTTTTATGGGGAATGATTAGGCTTGATGATTTATAATAGAATTTCGAAGAAACAGAGTGCATAAAACAGTAAAAGAGTGCATAAAATCGAGACCCTAATTCGGAAACCCTAATCTAGGATGTTCGAAATTCGTGCTAAAATAACTGAGTCACGGCCGACATTTTTCGAAACTTTTGTGGGAAATGATTAGGCTTGATGATTTATAATAGAATTTCGAAGAAACGGAGTGCATAAAACAGTAAAATACTGCTTAAAATCGAGACCCTAATTCGGAAAGCCTAATCTGGGACGTTCGAACTACGTAAAAAAAAAAACCGTGTCACAGTCGACTTTTTTTTGAAAGTTTCGATGGGAATCATTAGGCCTGTAGATTTAGAATACAATTTCGAAAAATCGGAGTACATCGAATAGTAAGAGAGTGCTAAAATCGAACCCTAATTCGTAAACCGAAATCTTTGACGTTTGAAGGACGTGCTAAAAAAATCGAGTCACGGCCGACGTTTTTCGAAACTTTTGTGGAGAATGATTAGGCTTGATGATTTAGAATAGAATTTCAAAGAAAATAAGTGCATAAAACAGTAAAATAATGCTTAAAATCGAGACCCTAATTCGGAAACCCTAATCTCGGACGTTTGAAATTCGTGCTAAAAAAACTGAGTCACGGCCGACGTTTTTCGAATCTTTTGTGGGAAATGCTTAGGCTTGATGATTTATAATAGAATTTCGAAGAAACGGACTGCATAAAATCGTAAAATAGTGCTTAAAATCGAGACCCTAATTCGGAAACCCTAATCTTGGACGTTTTACGTACGTGCTAAAAAATCGAACCCTAATTCGTAAACCCTAATCTGGGACGATTGAAGTACGATCGAAATAAACTGAGTCACGGTCGACATTTTTTGAAACTTTTTGTGGGGAATGATTAGACTTCATGATTTAGAATAGAATTTCTAAGAAAATAAGTGAGTGCATAAAACAGTAAGAGAGTGCTTAAAATCGAACCCTTATTTGGAAACCCTAATCTGGGACGTTTGAAGTACGATCGAAATAAACCGAGTCACGGTCGACATTTTTCGAAACTTTTTTGGGGAATGATTAGGCTTGATGATTTATAATAGAATTTCAAAGAAAATAAGTGCATAAAACAATAAAATAATGCTTAAAATCGAGACCCTAATTCGGAAACTCTAATCTGGGACGTTTGAAATTCGTGCTAAAAAAACCGAGTCACGTCCGACGTTTTTCGAAACTTTTGTGGGAAATGATTAGGCTTGATGATTTATAATAGAATTTCGAAGAAACGGAGTGCATAAAACAGTAAAATAGTGCTTAAAATCGAGATCCTAATTCGGAAAGCCTAATCTGGGACGTTTGAAGTACGTAAAAGAAAAAAACCGTGTCACGGTCGACTTTTTTTTGAAAGTTTCGAGGGGAATCATTAGGCCTGAAGATTTAGAATACAATTTCGAAAAAACGGAGTGCATCAAATAGTAAGAGAGTGCTAAAATCGAACCCTAATTCGTAAACCGAAATCTTTGACGTTTGAAGGACGTGCTAAAAAAATCGAGTCACGGCCGACGTTTTTCGAAACTTTTGTGGGGAATGATTAGGCTTGATGATTTAGAATAGAATTTCAAAGAAAATAAGTGCATAAAACAGTAAAATAATGCTTAAAATCGAGACCCTAATTCGGAAACCCTAATCTGGGACGTTTGAAATTCGTGCTAAAAAAACCGAGTCACGTCCGACGTTTTTCGAAACTTTTGTGGGAAATGATTAGGCTTGATGATTTATAATAGAATTTCGAAGAAACGGAGTGCATAAAACAGTAAAATAGTGCTTAAAATCGAGACCGTAATTCGGAAAGCCTAATCTGGGACATTTGAAGTACGTAAAAACAAAAAACATGTCACGGTCGACTTTTTTATTTTTTAACGTTTCGAGGGGAATCATTAGGCCTAAAGATTTAGAATACAATTTCGAAAAAACGGAGTGCATCAAATAGTAAGAGAGTGCTAAAATCGAACACTAATTCGTAAACCGAAATCTTTGACGTTTGAAGGACGTGCTAAAAAAATCGAGTCACGGCCGACATTTTATTGAAACTTTGTTGAGGAATGATTAGGCTTGACTATTTAGAATAAAATGTCGAAGAAATAGAATGTAAAATACAGTAAAAGAGTGCTTAAAATCGAGACCCCAATTTAGAAACCCTAATCTGGGACGTTTGAAGGACGTGCTAAAAAAAC
>NW_019646517.1:54966-56970 GCF_002806865.2 Cucurbita pepo subsp. pepo
TGGGACATTTGAAATTCGTGCTAAAAAAACCGAGTCACGGCGAACGTTTTTCAAAACTTTTGTGGGGAATGATTATCTTGATGATTTATAATAGAATTTCGAAGAAACGGAGTGCATAAAACAATAACAGAGTGCTAAAAATCGAGACCTTAATTCGAAAACCCTAATCTGGGACGTTTGATGGACGTGCTAAAAAAATTGAGCCACGGCCGACGTTTTTTCCAAACTTTTTTAGGGAATGATTATGCGTGATGATTTAGAATAGAATTTCGTAGAAACGGAGTGCATAAAACAGTAAAAGAGTGATTAAAATCGTGACCTTAATTCGGAAACCCTAATTTGGGACGTTTGAATACGTGCTAACAAAACCGAATCTTGGTCGACGTTTTTCGAAACTGTTGTGGTGAATCATTAGGCTTGATGATTTTGAATGGACTGTCAAAGAAACGGAGAGCATAAAACAGTAAAAGAATGCTTAAAATCGAGACCCTAATTCGAAAACCCTAATCTCGGACGTTTTAAGTACGTGCTAAAAAAACGGAGTCTCGACTGATGTTTTTCAAAACTTTTGTGGGGAATGATTAGGCTTGATGATTTATAATAGAATTTCGAAGAAACGGAGTGCATAAAACAGTAAAACAGTGCTAAAAATCGAGACCTTAATTCGTAAACTCTAATCTGGGACGTTTGATGGACGTGCTAAAAAAATTGAGCCACGGCCGACGTTTTTTCCAAACTTTTGTAGGGAATGATTAGGCGTGATGATTTAGAATAGAATTTCGTAGAAACAGAGTGCATAAAACAGTAAAAGAGTGCATAAAATCGAGACCCTAATTCGGAAACCCTAATCTGGGACGTTTGAAGTTCGTGCTAAAAAAACCGAGTCACGGCCGACGTTTTTCAAAACTTTTGTGGGGAATGATTAGGCTTGATGATTTATAATAGAATTTCGAAGAAACGGAGTGCATAAAACAGTAAAAGAGTGCTTAAAATCGTGACCTTAATTCGAAAACCCTAATTTGGGACGTTTGAATACGTGCTAACAAAACCGAATCATGGTCGACGTTTTTCGAAACTGTTGTGGTGAATCATTAGGCTTGATGATTTTGAATGGACTGTCAAAGAAACGGAGAGCATAAAACAGTAAAAGAATGCTTAAAATCGAGACCCTAATTCGAAAACCCTAATCTCGGACGTTTTAAGTACGTGCTAAAAAAACGGAGNGAATTTCAAAGAAAATAAGTGCATAAAACAGTAAAATAATGGCATAAAATCGAGACCCTAATTCGAAAACCCTAATCTGGGAAGTTTTAAATTCGTGCTAAAAAACCGAGTCACGGCCGACGTTTTCTGAAACTTTTGTGGGGAATGATTAGGCTTGATGATTTATAATAGAATTTCGAAGAAACAGAGTGCATAAAACAATAAAAGAGTGCTAAAAATCGAGACCTTAATTCGAAAACCCTAATCTGGAACGTTTGATGGACGTGCTAAAAAACCTGAGTCACGACCGATGTTCTTTCGAAACTTTTGTAGGGAATGATTAGGCTTGACGATTTAGAATAGAATTTCGAAGAAACGGAGTGCATAAAACAGTAAGAGAGTGCTTAAAATCGAACCCTAATTCGTAAACCCTAATCTGGGATGTTTTACGTACGTGCTAAAAAATCGAACCCTAATTTGTAAACCCTAATGTGGGAAGTTTCAAGTACGATCGAAATAAACCGAGTCACGATCGACATTTTTCGAAACTTTTGTGGGGAATGATTAGGCTTGATGATTTAGAATAGAATTTCAAAGAAAATAAGTGCATAAAACAGTAAAATAATGCTTAAAATCGAGACCCTAATTTGGAAACCCTAATCTGGGACGTTTGAAGTACGTAAAAAAAAACTGAGTCACGGTCGACTTTTTTTGAAAGTTTCGAGGGGAATCATTAGGCCTGAAGATTTAGAATACAATTTCGAAAATACGGAGTGCATCAAATAGTAAGAGAGTGCTAAA
>NW_019646517.1:58362-65008 GCF_002806865.2 Cucurbita pepo subsp. pepo
GAGTGCTAAAATCGAACCCTAATTCGTAAACCGAAATCATTGACGTTTGAAGGACGTGATAAAAAAATCGAGTCACGACCGACATTTTATTGAAACTTTGGAGGGAATGATTAGGCTTGATTATTTACAATAAAATGTCGAAGAAACAGAATGTAAAATACAGTAAAAGAGTGCTTAAAATCGAGACCCCAATTTGGAAACCCTAATCTGGGACGTTTGAAGGACTTGCTAAAAAAATTGAGTCACGACCGACGTTCTTTCGAAACTTTTGTAGGGAATGATTAGGCTTGACGATTTAGAATAGAATTTCGAAGAAACGGAGTGCATAAAACAGTAAGAGAGTGCTTAAAATCGAACCCTAATTCGTAAACCCTAATCTGGGATGTTTTACGTACGTGCTAAAAAATCGAACCCTAATTTGTAAACCCTAATGTGGGAAGTTTCAAGTACGATCGAAATAAACCGAGTCAGGATAAACATTTTTCGAAACTTTTGTCGGGAATGATTAGGCTTGGTGATTTAGAATAGAATTTCAAAGAAAATAAGTGCATAAAACAGTAAAATAATGCTTAAAATCGAGACCCTAATTCGGAAACCCTAATCTGGGACGTTTGAAGTTCGTGCTAAAAAAACCGAGTCACGGCCGACGTTTTTCGAAACTTTTGTGGGGAATGATTAGGCTTGATGATTTATAATAGAATTTCGAAGAAACAGAGTGCATAAAACAGTAAAAGAGTGCATAAAATCGAGACCCTAATTCGGAAACCCTAATCTTGGACGTTTGAAGTTCGTGCTAAAAAAACCGAGTCACGGCCGACGTTTTTCGAAACTTTTGTGGGGAATGATTAGGCTTGATGATTTATAATAGAATTTCGAAGAAACAGAGTGCATAAAACAGTAAAAGAGTGCATAAAATCGAGACCCTAATTCGGAAACCCTAATCTTGGACGTTTGAAGTTCGTGCTAAAAAAACCGAGTCACGGCCGACGTTTTTCGAAACTTTTGTGGGGAATGATTAGGCTTGATGATTTATAATAGAATTTCGAAGAAACAGAGTGCATAAAACAGTAAAAGAGTGCATAAAATCGAGACCCTAATTCGGAAACCCTAATCTGGGACGTTTGAAGTTCGTGCTAAAAAAACCGAGTCACGGCCGACGTTTTTCGAAACTTTTGTGGGGAATGATTAGGCTTGATGATTTATAATAGAATTTCGAAGAAACAGAGTGCATAAAACAGTAAAAGAGTGCATAAAATCGAGACCCTAATTCGGAAACCCTAATCTGGGACGTTTGAAGTTCGTGCTAAAAAAACCGAGTCACGGCCGACGTTTTTCGAAACTTTTGTGGGGAATGATTAGGCTTGATGATTTATAATAGAATTTCGAAGAAACAGAGTGCATAAAACAGTAAAAGAGTGCATAAAATCGAGACCCTAATTCGGAAACCCTAATCTGGGACGTTTGAAGTTCGTGCTAAAAAAACCGAGTCACGGCCGACGTTTTTCGAAACTTTTGTGGGGAATGATTAGGCTTGATGATTTATAATAGAATTTCGAAGAAACAGAGTGCATAAAACAGTAAAAGAGTGCATAAAATCGAGACCCTAATTCGGAAACCCTAATCTGGGACGTTTGAAGTTCGTGCTAAAAAAACCGAGTCACGGCCGACGTTTTTCGAAACTTTTGTGGGGAATGATTAGGCTTGATGATTTATAATAGAATTTCGAAGAAACAGAGTGCATAAAACAGTAAAAGAGTGCATAAAATCGAGACCCTAATTCGGAAACCCTAATCTGGGACGTTTGAAGTTCGTGCTAAAAAAACCGAGTCACGGCCGACGTTTTTCGAAACTTTTGTGGGGAATGATTAGGCTTGATGATTTATAATAGAATTTCGAAGAAACAGAGTGCATAAAACAGTAAAAGAGTGCATAAAATCGAGACCCTAATTCGGAAACCCTAATCTTGGACGTTTGAAGTTCGTGCTAAAAAAACCGAGTCACGGCCGACGTTTTTCAAAACTTTTATGGGGAATGATTAGGCTTGATGATTTATAATAGAATTTCGAAGAAACAGAGTGCATAAAACAATAAAAGAGTGCTAAAAATCGAGACCTTAATTCGAAAACCCTAATCTGGAACGTTTGATGGACGTGCTAAAAAACCTGAGTCACGACCGATGTTCTTTCGAAACTTTTGTAGGGAATGATTAGGCTTGACGATTTAGAATAGAATTTCGAAGAAACAGAGTGCATAAAACAGTAAGAGAGTGCTTAAAATCGAACCCTAATTCATAAACCCAATCTGGGACGTTTTACGTTCATGCTAAAAAATCGAACCCTAATTTGTAAACCCTAATCTGGGACGTTTGAAGTACGATCGACATAAACCGAGTCACGGTCGACATTTTTCGAAACTTTTGTGGGGAATGATTAGGCTTGATGATTTAGAATAGAATTTCAAAGAAAATAAGTGCATAAAACAGTAAAATAATGCTTAAAATCGAGAACCTAATTTGGAAACTCTAATCTGGGATGTTTGAAATTCGTGCGAAAAAAACCAAGTCACGACCGACGTTTTTCGAAACTGTTGTGGGGAATGATTAGGCTTGATGATTTAGAATAGAATTTCAAAGAAAATAAGTGCATAAAAAAAGTAAAATAATGATTAAAATCGAGACCCTAATTTGGAAACCCTAACCTAGGACGTTTGAAATTCGTGCTAAAAAAACAGAGTCATGGCCGACGTTTTTCGAAACTTTTATGGGGAATGATTAGGCTTTATGATTTATAATAGAATTTCGATGAAACGGACTGCATAAAACCGTAACATAGTGCTTAAAATCGAGACCCTAATTTGTAATCTCTAACTTGGACGTTTTACGTACGTGCTAAAAAAACCAACTCACGGCCGACGTTTTTCAAAACTTTTGTGGGGTATGATTAGGCTTGATGATTTAGAATAGAATTTCGAAGAAACAGAGTGCATAAAACAGTAAAATAGTGGTCAAATTCGAGACCTTAATTCGAAAACCCTAATTTGGGACGTTTGATGGACGTGCTAAAAAAACATAGTCGCAACCGACGTTCTTTCGAAACTTTTGTAGGGAATGATTAGACTTGACGATTTAGAATAGAATTTCAAAGAAAATAAGTGCATAAAACAGTAAAATAATGCTTAAAATCGAGACCCTAATTCGGAAACCCTTATCTGGGACGTTTGAAATTCGTGCTAAAAAAACAGAGTCACGGCCGACGTTTTTCGAAACTTTTGTGGGGAACGATTAGGCTTTATGATTTATAACAGAATTTCGAAGAAACGGACTGCATAAAACCGTAACATAGTGCTTAAAATCGAGACCCTAATTCGTAAACCTTCCTCAAATGTTCTGCATGTTCATCGTTTGTCTTGTAATAAACCAAGATATCATCAATGAACACAATGACAAAAGAATCCAGAAAATCTTGGAATACCCGATTCATCAGCTTCATAAACACTGCAGGGGCATTAGTCAAGCCAAAGGACATCACGACAAACTCATAAGGCCCATACCGAGTACGAAAAGCTGTCTTCGGTATGTCATCTTCTTTGACTCTTATCTGGTGATAACCAGAACGAAGATCAATCTTCGAAAATACCGCTGCCCCTTGAAGCTGGTCAAACAAGTCATCAATTCGCGGCAAAGGATACTTATTTTTAATGGTCACCTTATTCAGCTCCCTATAGTCAATACAGAGACGGAGTGTGCCGTCCTTCTTTTTCACAAACAACACTGGAGATCCCCATGGTGACACACTAGGTCGTATGAATCCCTGGTTCAACAATTCCTGTAATTGCAACTTCAACTCTTTCAATTCCGCGGGAGCCATCCTATAAGGAGCTTTAGAGATAGGTGTTGTCCTTGGTTCTAGTTCAATACCAAAGTTGACTTCCGGCTCTGGTGGTAAACCAGGTAATTTATCAGGGAAAACATCCAGGAATTCATTCACTACAGGTACAGTTGATACATCTGTATCCACTCGTCCCACTTCTACCACACTAGCCAGGAATGCCACAGCACCGTGACCAATTAACTTCCTAGCCTTCAAAGCAGTAATTGTCTTGGGAACACTTCCCAGCTTCGTACCCTGAAACCGGAAGCTCTTTCCCATCGAGGGGTGAAAAACTATCTTCTTCTTATAACAATCGATACTGGCATGATGAGCAGACAGCCAATCCATGCCCAAAATAATATCGTAATCATACATATCTAGCACCATTAACAACACGTCTAATGGTTGGCCGGATACTTCTACTTTATTCAGTTTCACCTTTTCACGGGTCATCAATATGACTCTTGAAGGTGTAGAAACTAAAATCTCATAACCTAAAGGCTCTACTTCAAGTCGGGCTTGACAGACAAACGATAATGATATAAAAGAATGCGTCGAGCCAGAATCGAATACAGTATAAGCAAAATAGCCAGATATGGGTAAAGTACCTGTAACCACAGTGCTGGCATCCCCCGCTGCCTTGCTTGTCGTGGCAAAGGCTTTACCTCGAGCCTGAGGATGTCCCCCGGCACTCAACTGACCCCCTCCTCCACCTGGAGCAGATCGCTCGGGGCGCATCATATTAGGGTTCTTTGCACTACGACATACTCAGGCGAGATGACCAGTCTTGCCACAGTTATAACATATCTTGTCTGTAGCATTACAAGATCCCGCATGAGTTAACCCACACTTACTACAACCTGCCCTCCCTTCACCTGAATAAGGCCGACGATCAACTCGTTGTGGTACCGTCTGCTGTTGCGAACCCGTGGATATTTAAATAAATTTTCGTTTTCCACTTGGTCGTACCTGACTGCTAGAACCCTGATTATTCCTCGGGGTGCTAGCATCTAATTTCACTGCAGCATTATAAGCCGCAACAAAATCTTGAGAAGCATGGGTAGACACGGATCCCTGTATCTCTTGCCTCAAACCCTAAATAAAGAGATCCGTCTTCTCTTCCTCAGTAGCAACCATAAGAGGAACAAATCTGGATAATCGTGTGAATTCCGCCTCATACTCCTCTACTGACCTATTACCCTGTTCCAATTGCATAAATGCTTTTCGGTTTCGCAATCTCGCTAGAGCAGGATAGTATTTCTCACAAAACTCATGTCTGAAGGCCGCCCATGTGATTGGGGCCCCACCAGCCTCCATCTTCGGCTTCTTTGATTTCCACCAAAAATGGGCTGGTCCCTCCAACAAATATGTAGCACACAACACCTTATGATTCTCTAGGCAGTTGTAGAATGTAAAATTGTTTCAATACATTCCAACCACCATTCAGCTGCCTCAGGATCAGTCCCTTTTCCTCCAAAAGTTGGCGGGGCAAGTTTCATGAAATCTCGTATGTACTCACTCTCCTCTGTCATACATCGTCGGCCATAAGTTACTACCCGCGATGATGCCTCTGTCACCACAGCTGTACCAGGTAGCTCTGTCAACCGTGTTGGAGGTATTACTGTCTGAACACCTACTCCTGGTGCTTTAGACACTAATGTCGTCTGGCCCGATACAGGTGCTGTTGGAGCCGCCTGGCTTCCAAGACCAGCAAGGGCTGCCTGTACCGCTTGGTCCACCCGGCTCTGCACCGCCTGATCTACTTGACTCTCAATCAATGATTGTAATGCCTCCAAAGTAATCACAACAGTCGGCTGATCTCTAGATGCCGACTGAGCAGCAGGCTCCGGAATCGCCTCTGCTGGAGCAGTTCCCTCTACAGGCTGCCCCTCATTTCCCAAGTCCACATTGGACGTACCAGGGTCTAAATTCTTAAATACGACCATATCTGTCACATACATAATTAAGTGGTCATCATCAATTCTTTTAAACTTTTCATACTATTCTTTCATACAATTTAATCATACATCACTTACCTAACCGAGGCGAGATACCGCTGAACTGGACTAAAGGAATCCATACTGTCTATTCTAGACTGTCTACAGAACCTATAACCTAGGCTCTGATACCAACTTGTAACACCCGCTCATCGTCAACACGATTAACAGGAGTTACCATCGACAATAATAACAGACTCTGATATCCAATCATAAAACTAAAAAAAACAGTACTTTTAAAAACTTAAAACGACCAAAGTAAATTCTTGACAACGAAAACATAATTACATAAACAGACCCAGACATGGATTCCCAGTAGTCTCTAGCCCGCTGGTCTCGTCCTCGGTTGGCATGCATCATCTAAATCTGGAAAGAAAAGTTATAATAATTTTGATGAGTAATTAGATTACTCAGTAAGTAGCTAGCTTATCATTCACGGGTTCATAACTAATCTTTCCAGGTGTTTTTAAGCTTTATTCATCACTGACTCCTAGTAATCTGTTCGTTAATGAGGTATCTCAGCTACCTCCAGCTAGGTTACTGACTCTCCTTCGATATGCTTATCTAGAATTTTCGGACTCGTATGTAAGACTCGCTCTCGGTCAAATACGGCCCGTCTACTAATTGCTTTGGCGGCCTGTTTATCTCATATACCAATGATCAGGAGTACTCATGCTCCCTGACTTAGCACACAGCGCGTTGGCCAGGAACTCCGCGGGAATTAGTAGACTATCATACTCATATAAATAAGCCATAGCTCAACAACCAATAAGCATATCT
>NW_019646517.1:70454-87383 GCF_002806865.2 Cucurbita pepo subsp. pepo
TGGGGAATGATTAGGCTTGATGATTTAGAATAGAATTTCGAAAAAACAAAGTTCTTAAAATCGAACACTAATTCGTAAACCCTAATCTGGGACGTTTGAAGTACGATCGAAATAAACCGAGTCACGGTCGACATTTTTTGAAACTTTTGTGGGGAATGATTAGGCTTGATGATTTATAATAGAATTTTGAAGAAAATAAGTGAGTGCATAAAAAAGTAAGAGAGTGCTTAAAATCGAACCGTTATTTGTAAACTCTAATCTGGAACGTTTGAAGTACAATCGAAATAAACCGAGTCACGATCGACATTTTTCGAAACTTTTGTCGGGAATGATTAGGCTTGATGATTTAGAATAGAATTTCAAAGAAAATAAGCGCATAAAATAGTAAAATAATGCTTAAAATCGAGACCCTAATTCGGAAACCTTAATCTGGGACGTTTGAAGTTCGTTCTAAAAAAACCGAGTCACGACCGATATTTTTCAAAACTTTTGTGGGGAATGATTAGGCTTTATGATTTATAATAGAATTTCGAAGAAACGGAGTGCATAAAACAATAAAAGAGTGCTAAAAATCTAGACCTTAATTCGAAAACCCTAATCTGAGACGTTTTACGTTCGTGCTAAAAAATCGAACACTAATTTGTAAACCCTAATCTTGGACGTTTGAAGTACGATCGAAATAAACCGAGTCACGGTCGACATTTTTCGAAACTTTTGTGGGGAATGATTAGGCTTGATGATTTAGAATAGAATTTCAAAGAAAATAAGTGCATAAAACAGTAAAATAATGCTTAAAATCGAGACCCTAATTCGGAAACCCTAATCTGGGACGTTTGAAGTTCGTGCTAAAAAAACCGAGTCACGGCCGAGGTTTTTCGAAATTTTTGTGGGGAATGATTAGGCTTGATGATTTAGAATAGAATTTCAAAGAAAATAAGTGCATAAAACAGTAAAATAATGCTTAAAATCGAGACCCTAATTCGGAAACCCTAATCTGGGACGTTTGAAGTTCGTGCTAAAAAAACCGAGTCACGGCCGAGGTTTTTCGAAATTTTTGTGGGGAATGATTAGGCTTGATGATTTATAATAGAATTTCGAAGAAACAGAGTGCATAAAACAGTAAAAGAGTGCATAAAATCGAGACCCTAATTCGGAAACCCTAATCTTGGACGTTTGAAGTTCGTGCTAAAAAAACCGAGTCACGGCCGACGTTTTTCAAAACTTTTATGGGGAATGATTAGGCTTGATGATTTATAATAGAATTTCGAAGAAACAGAGTGCATAAAACAGTAAAAGAGTGCATAAAATCGAGACCCTAATTCGGAAACCCTAATCTTGGACGTTTGAAGTTCGTGCTAAAAAAACCGAGTCACGGCCGACGTTTTTCAAAACTTTTATGGGGAATGATTAGGCTTGATGATTTATAATAGAATTTCGAAGAAACAGAGTGCATAAAACAGTAAAAGAGTGCATAAAATCGAGACCCTAATTCGGAAACCCTAATCTTGGACGTTTGAAGTTCGTGCTAAAAAAACCGAGTCACGGCCGACGTTTTTCAAAACTTTTATGGGGAATGATTAGGCTTGATGATTTATAATAGAATTTCGAAGAAACAGAGTGCATAAAACAGTAAAAGAGTGCATAAAATCGAGACCCTAATTCGGAAACCCTAATCTTGGACGTTTGAAGTTCGTGCTAAAAAAACCGAGTCACGGCCGACGTTTTTCAAAACTTTTATGGGGAATGATTAGGCTTGATGATTTATAATAGAATTTCGAAGAAACAGAGTGCATAAAACAGTAAAAGAGTGCATAAAATCGAGACCCTAATTCGGAAACCCTAATCTTGGACGTTTGAAGTTCGTGCTAAAAAAACCGAGTCACGGCCGACGTTTTTCAAAACTTTTATGGGGAATGATTAGGCTTGATGATTTATAATAGAATTTCGAAGAAACAGAGTGCATAAAACAGTAAAAGAGTGCATAAAATCGAGACCCTAATTCGGAAACCCTAATCTTGGACGTTTGAAGTTCGTGCTAAAAAAACCGAGTCACGGCCGACGTTTTTCAAAACTTTTATGGGGAATGATTAGGCTTGATGATTTATAATAGAATTTCGAAGAAACAGAGTGCATAAAACAGTAAAAGAGTGCATAAAATCGAGACCCTAATTCGGAAACCCTAATCTTGGACGTTTGAAGTTCGTGCTAAAAAAACCGAGTCACGGCCGACGTTTTTCAAAACTTTTATGGGGAATGATTAGGCTTGATGATTTATAATAGAATTTCGAAGAAACAGAGTGCATAAAACAGTAAAAGAGTGCATAAAATCGAGACCCTAATTCGGAAACCCTAATCTTGGACGTTTGAAGTTCGTGCTAAAAAAACCGAGTCACGGCCGACGTTTTTCAAAACTTTTATGGGGAATGATTAGGCTTGATGATTTATAATAGAATTTCGAAGAAACAGAGTGCATAAAACAGTAAAAGAGTGCATAAAATCGAGACCCTAATTCGGAAACCCTAATCTTGGACGTTTGAAGTTCGTGCTAAAAAAACCGAGTCACGGCCGACGTTTTTCAAAACTTTTATGGGGAATGATTAGGCTTGATGATTTATAATAGAATTTCGAAGAAACAGAGTGCATAAAACAGTAAAAGAGTGCATAAAATCGAGACCCTAATTCGGAAACCCTAATCTTGGACGTTTGAAGTTCGTGCTAAAAAAACCGAGTCACGGCCGACGTTTTTCAAAACTTTTATGGGGAATGATTAGGCTTGATGATTTATAATAGAATTTCGAAGAAACAGAGTGCATAAAACAGTAAAAGAGTGCATAAAATCGAGACCCTAATTCGGAAACCCTAATCTTGGACGTTTGAAGTTCGTGCTAAAAAAACCGAGTCACGGCCGACGTTTTTCAAAACTTTTATGGGGAATGATTAGGCTTGATGATTTATAATAGAATTTCGAAGAAACAGAGTGCATAAAACAGTAAAAGAGTGCATAAAATCGAGACCCTAATTCGGAAACCCTAATCTTGGACGTTTGAAGTTCGTGCTAAAAAAACCGAGTCACGGCCGACGTTTTTCAAAACTTTTATGGGGAATGATTAGGCTTGATGATTTATAATAGAATTTCGAAGAAACAGAGTGCATAAAACAGTAAAAGAGTGCATAAAATCGAGACCCTAATTCGGAAACCCTAATCTTGGACGTTTGAAGTTCGTGCTAAAAAAACCGAGTCACGGCCGACGTTTTTCAAAACTTTTATGGGGAATGATTAGGCTTGATGATTTATAATAGAATTTCGAAGAAACAGAGTGCATAAAACAGTAAAAGAGTGCATAAAATCGAGACCCTAATTCGGAAACCCTAATCTTGGACGTTTGAAGTTCGTGCTAAAAAAACCGAGTCACGGCCGACGTTTTTCAAAACTTTTATGGGGAATGATTAGGCTTGATGATTTATAATAGAATTTCGAAGAAACAGAGTGCATAAAACAGTAAAAGAGTGCATAAAATCGAGACCCTAATTCGGAAACCCTAATCTTGGACGTTTGAAGTTCGTGCTAAAAAAACCGAGTCACGGCCGACGTTTTTCAAAACTTTTATGGGGAATGATTAGGCTTGATGATTTATAATAGAATTTCGAAGAAACAGAGTGCATAAAACAGTAAAAGAGTGCATAAAATCGAGACCCTAATTCGGAAACCCTAATCTTGGACGTTTGAAGTTCGTGCTAAAAAAACCGAGTCACGGCCGACGTTTTTCAAAACTTTTATGGGGAATGATTAGGCTTGATGATTTATAATAGAATTTCGAAGAAACAGAGTGCATAAAACAGTAAAAGAGTGCATAAAATCGAGACCCTAATTCGGAAACCCTAATCTTGGACGTTTGAAGTTCGTGCTAAAAAAACCGAGTCACGGCCGACGTTTTTCAAAACTTTTATGGGGAATGATTAGGCTTGATGATTTATAATAGAATTTCGAAGAAACAGAGTGCATAAAACAGTAAAAGAGTGCATAAAATCGAGACCCTAATTCGGAAACCCTAATCTTGGACGTTTGAAGTTCGTGCTAAAAAAACCGAGTCACGGCCGACGTTTTTCAAAACTTTTATGGGGAATGATTAGGCTTGATGATTTATAATAGAATTTCGAAGAAACAGAGTGCATAAAACAGTAAAAGAGTGCATAAAATCGAGACCCTAATTCGGAAACCCTAATCTTGGACGTTTGAAGTTCGTGCTAAAAAAACCGAGTCACGGCCGACGTTTTTCAAAACTTTTATGGGGAATGATTAGGCTTGATGATTTATAATAGAATTTCGAAGAAACAGAGTGCATAAAACAGTAAAAGAGTGCATAAAATCGAGACCCTAATTCGGAAACCCTAATCTTGGACGTTTGAAGTTCGTGCTAAAAAAACCGAGTCACGGCCGACGTTTTTCAAAACTTTTATGGGGAATGATTAGGCTTGATGATTTATAATAGAATTTCGAAGAAACAGAGTGCATAAAACAGTAAAAGAGTGCATAAAATCGAGACCCTAATTCGGAAACCCTAATCTTGGACGTTTGAAGTTCGTGCTAAAAAAACCGAGTCACGGCCGACGTTTTTCAAAACTTTTATGGGGAATGATTAGGCTTGATGATTTATAATAGAATTTCGAAGAAACAGAGTGCATAAAACAGTAAAAGAGTGCATAAAATCGAGACCCTAATTCGGAAACCCTAATCTTGGACGTTTGAAGTTCGTGCTAAAAAAACCGAGTCACGGCCGACGTTTTTCAAAACTTTTATGGGGAATGATTAGGCTTGATGATTTATAATAGAATTTCGAAGAAACAGAGTGCATAAAACAGTAAAAGAGTGCATAAAATCGAGACCCTAATTCGGAAACCCTAATCTTGGACGTTTGAAGTTCGTGCTAAAAAAACCGAGTCACGGCCGACGTTTTTCAAAACTTTTATGGGGAATGATTAGGCTTGATGATTTATAATAGAATTTCGAAGAAACAGAGTGCATAAAACAGTAAAAGAGTGCATAAAATCGAGACCCTAATTCGGAAACCCTAATCTTGGACGTTTGAAGTTCGTGCTAAAAAAACCGAGTCACGGCCGACGTTTTTCAAAACTTTTATGGGGAATGATTAGGCTTGATGATTTATAATAGAATTTCGAAGAAACAGAGTGCATAAAACAGTAAAAGAGTGCATAAAATCGAGACCCTAATTCGGAAACCCTAATCTTGGACGTTTGAAGTTCGTGCTAAAAAAACCGAGTCACGGCCGACGTTTTTCAAAACTTTTATGGGGAATGATTAGGCTTGATGATTTATAATAGAATTTCGAAGAAACAGAGTGCATAAAACAGTAAAAGAGTGCATAAAATCGAGACCCTAATTCGGAAACCCTAATCTTGGACGTTTGAAGTTCGTGCTAAAAAAACCGAGTCACGGCCGACGTTTTTCAAAACTTTTATGGGGAATGATTAGGCTTGATGATTTATAATAGAATTTCGAAGAAACAGAGTGCATAAAACAGTAAAAGAGTGCATAAAATCGAGACCCTAATTCGGAAACCCTAATCTTGGACGTTTGAAGTTCGTGCTAAAAAAACCGAGTCACGGCCGACGTTTTTCAAAACTTTTATGGGGAATGATTAGGCTTGATGATTTATAATAGAATTTCGAAGAAACAGAGTGCATAAAACAGTAAAAGAGTGCATAAAATCGAGACCCTAATTCGGAAACCCTAATCTTGGACGTTTGAAGTTCGTGCTAAAAAAACCGAGTCACGGCCGACGTTTTTCAAAACTTTTATGGGGAATGATTAGGCTTGATGATTTATAATAGAATTTCGAAGAAACAGAGTGCATAAAACAGTAAAAGAGTGCATAAAATCGAGACCCTAATTCGGAAACCCTAATCTTGGACGTTTGAAGTTCGTGCTAAAAAAACCGAGTCACGGCCGACGTTTTTCAAAACTTTTATGGGGAATGATTAGGCTTGATGATTTATAATAGAATTTCGAAGAAACAGAGTGCATAAAACAGTAAAAGAGTGCATAAAATCGAGACCCTAATTCGGAAACCCTAATCTTGGACGTTTGAAGTTCGTGCTAAAAAAACCGAGTCACGGCCGACGTTTTTCAAAACTTTTATGGGGAATGATTAGGCTTGATGATTTATAATAGAATTTCGAAGAAACAGAGTGCATAAAACAGTAAAAGAGTGCATAAAATCGAGACCCTAATTCGGAAACCCTAATCTTGGACGTTTGAAGTTCGTGCTAAAAAAACCGAGTCACGGCCGACGTTTTTCAAAACTTTTATGGGGAATGATTAGGCTTGATGATTTATAATAGAATTTCGAAGAAACAGAGTGCATAAAACAGTAAAAGAGTGCATAAAATCGAGACCCTAATTCGGAAACCCTAATCTTGGACGTTTGAAGTTCGTGCTAAAAAAACCGAGTCACGGCCGACGTTTTTCAAAACTTTTATGGGGAATGATTAGGCTTGATGATTTATAATAGAATTTCGAAGAAACAGAGTGCATAAAACAGTAAAAGAGTGCATAAAATCGAGACCCTAATTCGGAAACCCTAATCTTGGACGTTTGAAGTTCGTGCTAAAAAAACCGAGTCACGGCCGACGTTTTTCAAAACTTTTATGGGGAATGATTAGGCTTGATGATTTATAATAGAATTTCGAAGAAACAGAGTGCATAAAACAGTAAAAGAGTGCATAAAATCGAGACCCTAATTCGGAAACCCTAATCTTGGACGTTTGAAGTTCGTGCTAAAAAAACCGAGTCACGGCCGACGTTTTTCAAAACTTTTATGGGGAATGATTAGGCTTGATGATTTATAATAGAATTTCGAAGAAACAGAGTGCATAAAACAGTAAAAGAGTGCATAAAATCGAGACCCTAATTCGGAAACCCTAATCTTGGACGTTTGAAGTTCGTGCTAAAAAAACCGAGTCACGGCCGACGTTTTTCAAAACTTTTATGGGGAATGATTAGGCTTGATGATTTATAATAGAATTTCGAAGAAACAGAGTGCATAAAACAGTAAAAGAGTGCATAAAATCGAGACCCTAATTCGGAAACCCTAATCTTGGACGTTTGAAGTTCGTGCTAAAAAAACCGAGTCACGGCCGACGTTTTTCAAAACTTTTATGGGGAATGATTAGGCTTGATGATTTATAATAGAATTTCGAAGAAACAGAGTGCATAAAACAGTAAAAGAGTGCATAAAATCGAGACCCTAATTCGGAAACCCTAATCTTGGACGTTTGAAGTTCGTGCTAAAAAAACCGAGTCACGGCCGACGTTTTTCAAAACTTTTATGGGGAATGATTAGGCTTGATGATTTATAATAGAATTTCGAAGAAACAGAGTGCATAAAACAGTAAAAGAGTGCATAAAATCGAGACCCTAATTCGGAAACCCTAATCTTGGACGTTTGAAGTTCGTGCTAAAAAAACCGAGTCACGGCCGACGTTTTTCAAAACTTTTATGGGGAATGATTAGGCTTGATGATTTATAATAGAATTTCGAAGAAACAGAGTGCATAAAACAGTAAAAGAGTGCATAAAATCGAGACCCTAATTCGGAAACCCTAATCTTGGACGTTTGAAGTTCGTGCTAAAAAAACCGAGTCACGGCCGACGTTTTTCAAAACTTTTATGGGGAATGATTAGGCTTGATGATTTATAATAGAATTTCGAAGAAACAGAGTGCATAAAACAGTAAAAGAGTGCATAAAATCGAGACCCTAATTCGGAAACCCTAATCTTGGACGTTTGAAGTTCGTGCTAAAAAAACCGAGTCACGGCCGACGTTTTTCAAAACTTTTATGGGGAATGATTAGGCTTGATGATTTATAATAGAATTTCGAAGAAACAGAGTGCATAAAACAGTAAAAGAGTGCATAAAATCGAGACCCTAATTCGGAAACCCTAATCTTGGACGTTTGAAGTTCGTGCTAAAAAAACCGAGTCACGGCCGACGTTTTTCAAAACTTTTATGGGGAATGATTAGGCTTGATGATTTATAATAGAATTTCGAAGAAACAGAGTGCATAAAACAGTAAAAGAGTGCATAAAATCGAGACCCTAATTCGGAAACCCTAATCTTGGACGTTTGAAGTTCGTGCTAAAAAAACCGAGTCACGGCCGACGTTTTTCAAAACTTTTATGGGGAATGATTAGGCTTGATGATTTATAATAGAATTTCGAAGAAACAGAGTGCATAAAACAGTAAAAGAGTGCATAAAATCGAGACCCTAATTCGGAAACCCTAATCTTGGACGTTTGAAGTTCGTGCTAAAAAAACCGAGTCACGGCCGACGTTTTTCAAAACTTTTATGGGGAATGATTAGGCTTGATGATTTATAATAGAATTTCGAAGAAACAGAGTGCATAAAACAGTAAAAGAGTGCATAAAATCGAGACCCTAATTCGGAAACCCTAATCTTGGACGTTTGAAGTTCGTGCTAAAAAAACCGAGTCACGGCCCAGGTTTTTCGAATTTTTTTTTGGGAATNTAGAATTTCAAAGAAAATAAGTGCATAAAACAGTAAAATAATGCTTAAAATTGAGACCCTAATTCGGAAGCCCTAATCTGGGACGTTTGAAATTCGTGCTAAAAAACCGAGTCACGGCCGACGTTTTTCAAAACTTTTGTGGGGAATGATTAGGCTTGATGATTTAGTATAGAATTTCAAAGAAAATAAGTGCTTAAAACAGTAAAATAATACTTAAAATCGAGACCATAATTCGGAAACCCTAATTTGGGATGTTTGAAGTTCGTGCTAAAAAAACCGAGTCACGGCCGACGTTTTTCGAAACTTTTGTGGGGAATGATTAGGCTTGATGATTTATAATAGAATTTCGAAGAAACAGAGTGCATAAAACAGTAAAAGAGTGCATAAAATCGAGACCCTAATTCGGAAACCCTAATCTGGGACGTTTGAAGTTCGTGCTAAAAAAACCGAGTCACGGCCGACGTTTTTCGAAACTTTTGTGGGGAATGATTAGGCTTGATGATTTATAATAGAATTTCGAAGAAACAGAGTGCATAAAACAGTAAAAGAGTGCATAAAATCGAGACCCTAATTCGGAAACCCTAATCTGGGACGTTTGAAGTTCGTGCTAAAAAAACCGAGTCACGGCCGACGTTTTTCGAAACTTTTGTGGGGAATGATTAGGCTTGATGATTTATAATAGAATTTCGAAGAAACAGAGTGCATAAAACAGTAAAAGAGTGCATAAAATCGAGACCCTAATTCGGAAACCCTAATCTGGGACGTTTGAAGTTCGTGCTAAAAAAACCGAGTCACGGCCGACGTTTTTCGAAACTTTTGTGGGGAATGATTAGGCTTGATGATTTATAATAGAATTTCGAAGAAACAGAGTGCATAAAACAGTAAAAGAGTGCATAAAATCGAGACCCTAATTCGGAAACCCTAATCTGGGACGTTTGAAGTTCGTGCTAAAAAAACCGAGTCACGGCCGACGTTTTTCGAAACTTTTGTGGGGAATGATTAGGCTTGATGATTTATAATAGAATTTCGAAGAAACAGAGTGCATAAAACAGTAAAAGAGTGCATAAAATCGAGACCCTAATTCGGAAACCCTAATCTGGGACGTTTGAAGTTCGTGCTAAAAAAACCGAGTCACGGCCGACGTTTTTCGAAACTTTTGTGGGGAATGATTAGGCTTGATGATTTATAATAGAATTTCGAAGAAACAGAGTGCATAAAACAGTAAAAGAGTGCATAAAATCGAGACCCTAATTCGGAAACCCTAATCTGGGACGTTTGAAGTTCGTGCTAAAAAAACCGAGTCACGGCCGACGTTTTTCGAAACTTTTGTGGGGAATGATTAGGCTTGATGATTTATAATAGAATTTCGAAGAAACAGAGTGCATAAAACAGTAAAAGAGTGCATAAAATCGAGACCCTAATTCGGAAACCCTAATCTGGGACGTTTGAAGTTCGTGCTAAAAAAACCGAGTCACGGCCGACGTTTTTCGAAACTTTTGTGGGGAATGATTAGGCTTGATGATTTATAATAGAATTTCGAAGAAACAGAGTGCATAAAACAGTAAAAGAGTGCATAAAATCGAGACCCTAATTCGGAAACCCTAATCTGGGACGTTTGAAGTTCGTGCTAAAAAAACCGAGTCACGGCCGACGTTTTTCGAAACTTTTGTGGGGAATGATTAGGCTTGATGATTTATAATAGAATTTCGAAGAAACAGAGTGCATAAAACAGTAAAAGAGTGCATAAAATCGAGACCCTAATTCGGAAACCCTAATCTGGGACGTTTGAAGTTCGTGCTAAAAAAACCGAGTCACGGCCGACGTTTTTCGAAACTTTTGTGGGGAATGATTAGGCTTGATGATTTATAATAGAATTTCGAAGAAACAGAGTGCATAAAACAGTAAAAGAGTGCATAAAATCGAGACCCTAATTCGGAAACCCTAATCTGGGACGTTTGAAGTTCGTGCTAAAAAAACCGAGTCACGGCCGACGTTTTTCGAAACTTTTGTGGGGAATGATTAGGCTTGATGATTTATAATAGAATTTCGAAGAAACAGAGTGCATAAAACAGTAAAAGAGTGCATAAAATCGAGACCCTAATTCGGAAACCCTAATCTGGGACGTTTGAAGTTCGTGCTAAAAAAACCGAGTCACGGCCGACGTTTTTCGAAACTTTTGTGGGGAATGATTAGGCTTGATGATTTATAATAGAATTTCGAAGAAACAGAGTGCATAAAACAGTAAAAGAGTGCATAAAATCGAGACCCTAATTCGGAAACCCTAATCTGGGACGTTTGAAGTTCGTGCTAAAAAAACCGAGTCACGGCCGACGTTTTTCGAAACTTTTGTGGGGAATGATTAGGCTTGATGATTTATAATAGAATTTCGAAGAAACAGAGTGCATAAAACAGTAAAAGAGTGCATAAAATCGAGACCCTAATTCGGAAACCCTAATCTGGGACGTTTGAAGTTCGTGCTAAAAAAACCGAGTCACGGCCGACGTTTTTCGAAACTTTTGTGGGGAATGATTAGGCTTGATGATTTATAATAGAATTTCGAAGAAACAGAGTGCATAAAACAGTAAAAGAGTGCATAAAATCGAGACCCTAATTCGGAAACCCTAATCTGGGACGTTTGAAGTTCGTGCTAAAAAAACCGAGTCACGGCCGACGTTTTTCGAAACTTTTGTGGGGAATGATTAGGCTTGATGATTTATAATAGAATTTCGAAGAAACAGAGTGCATAAAACAGTAAAAGAGTGCATAAAATCGAGACCCTAATTCGGAAACCCTAATCTGGGACGTTTGAAGTTCGTGCTAAAAAAACCGAGTCACGGCCGACGTTTTTCGAAACTTTTGTGGGGAATGATTAGGCTTGATGATTTATAATAGAATTTCGAAGAAACAGAGTGCATAAAACAGTAAAAGAGTGCATAAAATCGAGACCCTAATTCGGAAACCCTAATCTGGGACGTTTGAAGTTCGTGCTAAAAAAACCGAGTCACGGCCGACGTTTTTCGAAACTTTTGTGGGGAATGATTAGGCTTGATGATTTATAATAGAATTTCGAAGAAACAGAGTGCATAAAACAGTAAAAGAGTGCATAAAATCGAGACCCTAATTCGGAAACCCTAATCTGGGACGTTTGAAGTTCGTGCTAAAAAAACCGAGTCACGGCCGACGTTTTTCGAAACTTTTGTGGGGAATGATTAGGCTTGATGATTTATAATAGAATTTCGAAGAAACAGAGTGCATAAAACAGTAAAAGAGTGCATAAAATCGAGACCCTAATTCGGAAACCCTAATCTGGGACGTTTGAAGTTCGTGCTAAAAAAACCGAGTCACGGCCGACGTTTTTCGAAACTTTTGTGGGGAATGATTAGGCTTGATGATTTATAATAGAATTTCGAAGAAACAGAGTGCATAAAACAGTAAAAGAGTGCATAAAATCGAGACCCTAATTCGGAAACCCTAATCTGGGACGTTTGAAGTTCGTGCTAAAAAAACCGAGTCACGGCCGACGTTTTTCGAAACTTTTGTGGGGAATGATTAGGCTTGATGATTTATAATAGAATTTCGAAGAAACAGAGTGCATAAAACAGTAAAAGAGTGCATAAAATCGAGACCCTAATTCGGAAACCCTAATCTGGGACGTTTGAAGTTCGTGCTAAAAAAACCGAGTCACGGCCGACGTTTTTCGAAACTTTTGTGGGGAATGATTAGGCTTGATGATTTATAATAGAATTTCGAAGAAACAGAGTGCATAAAACAGTAAAAGAGTGCATAAAATCGAGACCCTAATTCGGAAACCCTAATCTGGGACGTTTGAAGTTCGTGCTAAAAAAACCGAGTCACGGCCGACGTTTTTCGAAACTTTTGTGGGGAATGATTAGGCTTGATGATTTATAATAGAATTTCGAAGAAACAGAGTGCATAAAACAGTAAAAGAGTGCATAAAATCGAGACCCTAATTCGGAAACCCTAATCTGGGACGTTTGAAGTTCGTGCTAAAAAAACCGAGTCACGGCCGACGTTTTTCGAAACTTTTGTGGGGAATGATTAGGCTTGATGATTTATAATAGAATTTCGAAGAAACAGAGTGCATAAAACAGTAAAAGAGTGCATAAAATCGAGACCCTAATTCGGAAACCCTAATCTGGGACGTTTGAAGTTCGTGCTAAAAAAACCGAGTCACGGCCGACGTTTTTCGAAACTTTTGTGGGGAATGATTAGGCTTGATGATTTATAATAGAATTTCGAAGAAACAGAGTGCATAAAACAGTAAAAGAGTGCATAAAATCGAGACCCTAATTCGGAAACCCTAATCTGGGACGTTTGAAGTTCGTGCTAAAAAAACCGAGTCACGGCCGACGTTTTTCGAAACTTTTGTGGGGAATGATTAGGCTTGATGATTTATAATAGAATTTCGAAGAAACAGAGTGCATAAAACAGTAAAAGAGTGCATAAAATCGAGACCCTAATTCGGAAACCCTAATCTGGGACGTTTGAAGTTCGTGCTAAAAAAACCGAGTCACGGCCGACGTTTTTCGAAACTTTTGTGGGGAATGATTAGGCTTGATGATTTATAATAGAATTTCGAAGAAACAGAGTGCATAAAACAGTAAAAGAGTGCATAAAATCGAGACCCTAATTCGGAAACCCTAATCTGGGACGTTTGAAGTTCGTGCTAAAAAAACCGAGTCACGGCCGACGTTTTTCGAAACTTTTGTGGGGAATGATTAGGCTTGATGATTTATAATAGAATTTCGAAGAAACAGAGTGCATAAAACAGTAAAAGAGTGCATAAAATCGAGACCCTAATTCGGAAACCCTAATCTTGGACGTTTGAAGTTCGTGCTAAAAAAACCGAGTCACGGCCGACGTTTTTCGAAACTTTTGTGGGGAATGATTAGGCTTGATGATTTATAATAGAATTTCGAAGAAACAGAGTGCATAAAACAGTAAAAGAGTGCATAAAATCGAGACCCTAATTCGGAAACCCTAATCTTGGACGTTTGAAGTTCGTGCTAAAAAAACCGAGTCACGGCCGACGTTTTTCGAAACTTTTGTGGGGAATGATTAGGCTTGATGATTTATAATAGAATTTCGAAGAAACAGAGTGCATAAAACAGTAAAAGAGTGCATAAAATCGAGACCCTAATTCGGAAACCCTAATCTTGGACGTTTGAAGTTCGTGCTAAAAAAACCGAGTCACGGCCGACGTTTTTCGAAACTTTTGTGGGGAATGATTAGGCTTGATGATTTATAATAGAATTTCGAAGAAACAGAGTGCATAAAACAGTAAAAGAGTGCATAAAATCGAGACCCTAATTCGGAAACCCTAATCTGGGACGTTTGAAGTTCGTGCTAAAAAAACCGAGTCACGGCCGACGTTTTTCGAAACTTTTGTGGGGAATGATTAGGCTTGATGATTTATAATAGAATTTCGAAGAAACAGAGTGCATAAAACAGTAAAAGAGTGCATAAAATCGAGACCCTAATTCGGAAACCCTAATCTGGGACGTTTGAAGTTCGTGCTAAAAAAACCGAGTCACGGCCGACGTTTTTCGAAACTTTTGTGGGGAATGATTAGGCTTGATGATTTATAATAGAATTTCGAAGAAACAGAGTGCATAAAACAGTAAAAGAGTGCATAAAATCGAGACCCTAATTCGGAAACCCTAATCTGGGACGTTTGAAGTTCGTGCTAAAAAAACCGAGTCACGGCCGACGTTTTTCGAAACTTTTGTGGGGAATGATTAGGCTTGATGATTTATAATAGAATTTCGAAGAAACAGAGTGCATAAAACAGTAAAAGAGTGCATAAAATCGAGACCCTAATTCGGAAACCCTAATCTGGGACGTTTGAAGTTCGTGCTAAAAAAACCGAGTCACGGCCGACGTTTTTCGAAACTTTTGTGGGGAATGATTAGGCTTGATGATTTATAATAGAATTTCGAAGAAACAGAGTGCATAAAACAGTAAAAGAGTGCATAAAATCGAGACCCTAATTCGGAAACCCTAATCTGGGACGTTTGAAGTTCGTGCTAAAAAAACCGAGTCACGGCCGACGTTTTTCGAAACTTTTGTGGGGAATGATTAGGCTTGATGATTTATAATAGAATTTCGAAGAAACAGAGTGCATAAAACAGTAAAAGAGTGCATAAAATCGAGACCCTAATTCGGAAACCCTAATCTGGGACGTTTGAAGTTCGTGCTAAAAAAACCGAGTCACGGCCGACGTTTTTCGAAACTTTTGTGGGGAATGATTAGGCTTGATGATTTATAATAGAATTTCGAAGAAACAGAGTGCATAAAACAGTAAAAGAGTGCATAAAATCGAGACCCTAATTCGGAAACCCTAATCTGGGACGTTTGAAGTTCGTGCTAAAAAAACCGAGTCACGGCCGACGTTTTTCGAAACTTTTGTGGGGAATGATTAGGCTTGATGATTTATAATAGAATTTCGAAGAAACAGAGTGCATAAAACAGTAAAAGAGTGCATAAAATCGAGACCCTAATTCGGAAACCCTAATCTTGGACGTTTGAAGTTCGTGCTAAAAAAACCGAGTCACGGCCGACGTTTTTCGAAACTTTTGTGGGGAATGATTAGGCTTGATGATTTATAATAGAATTTCGAAGAAACAGAGTGCATAAAACAGTAAAAGAGTGCATAAAATCGAGACCCTAATTCGGAAACCCTAATCTGGGACGTTTGAAGTTCGTGCTAAAAAAACCGAGTCACGGCCGACGTTTTTCGAAACTTTTGTGGGGAATGATTAGGCTTGATGATTTATAATAGAATTTCGAAGAAACAGAGTGCATAAAACAGTAAAAGAGTGCATAAAATCGAGACCCTAATTCGGAAACCCTAATCTTGGACGTTTGAAGTTCGTGCTAAAAAAACCGAGTCACGGCCGACGTTTTTCGAAACTTTTGTGGGGAATGATTAGGCTTGATGATTTATAATAGAATTTCGAAGAAACAGAGTGCATAAAACAGTAAAAGAGTGCATAAAATCGAGACCCTAATTCGGAAACCCTAATCTTGGACGTTTGAAGTTCGTGCTAAAAAAACCGAGTCACGGCCGACGTTTTTCGAAACTTTTGTGGGGAATGATTAGGCTTGATGATTTATAATAGAATTTCGAAGAAACAGAGTGCATAAAACAGTAAAAGAGTGCATAAAATCGAGACCCTAATTCGGAAACCCTAATCTTGGACGTTTGAAGTTCGTGCTAAAAAAACCGAGTCACGGCCGACGTTTTTCGAAACTTTTGTGGGGAATGATTAGGCTTGATGATTTATAATAGAATTTCGAAGAAACAGAGTGCATAAAACAGTAAAAGAGTGCATAAAATCGAGACCCTAATTCGGAAACCCTAATCTGGGACGTTTGAAGTTCGTGCTAAAAAAACCGAGTCACGGCCGACGTTTTTCGAAACTTTTGTGGGGAATGATTAGGCTTGATGATTTATAATAGAATTTCGAAGAAACAGAGTGCATAAAACAGTAAAAGAGTGCATAAAATCGAGACCCTAATTCGGAAACCCTAATCTTGGACGTTTGAAGTTCGTGCTAAAAAAACCGAGTCACGGCCGACGTTTTTCGAAACTTTTGTGGGGAATGATTAGGCTTGATGATTTATAATAGAATTTCGAAGAAACAGAGTGCATAAAACAATAAAAGAGTGCTAAAAATCGAGACCTTAATTCGAAAACCCTAATCTGGAACGTTTGATGGACGTGCTAAAAAACCTGAGTCACGACCGATGTTCTTTCGAAACTTTTGTAGGGAATGATTAGGCTTGACGATTTAGAATAGAATTTCGAAGAAACGGAGTGCATAAAACAGTAAGAGAGTGCTTAAAATCGAACCCTAATTCGTAAACCCTAATCTGGGATGTTTTACGTACGTGCTAAAAAATCGAACCCTAATTTGTAAACCCTAATGTGGGAAGTTTCAAGTACGATCGAAATAAACCGAGTCACGATCGACATTTTTCGAAACTTTTGTGGGGAATGATTAGGCTTGATGATTTAGAATAGAATTTCAAAGAAAATAAGTGCATAAAACAGTAAAATAATGCTTAAAATCGAGACCCTAATTCGTAAGCCCTAATCTGGGACGTTCGAAATTCGTGCTAAAAAAACCGAGTCAAGCCNCGAAACTTTTGTGGGGAATGATTAGGCTTGATGATTTAGTATAGAATTTCAAAGAAAATAAGTGCATAAAACAGTAAAATAATCTTAAAATCGAGACCCTAATTCGGAAACCCTAATCTGGGACGTTTGAAGTTCGTGCTAAAAAAACTGTGTCACGGCCGAGGTTTTTCGAAATTTATGATGGGAATGATTAGGCTTGATGATTTATAATAGAATTTC